>NW_004955438.1:3895893-3930950 GCF_000276665.1 Chinchilla lanigera | reverse complement strand
TATTGTGAAAGGTATGGTTTCCTTAATTTCTCTCTCAGTCTGTTTGTTGTTTGTGTATGGGAATGGTATTGATTTTTGGGTACTGACTTTGTATCCAGCTACAGTGCTGAATTTGTCAATTAATGCAAGGAGTCTTCTTGTGGAGTTTTTGGGGTCTTCCATTTAAAATATCATGTCACCTGCAAATAGTGATAGTTTTACTTCTTCCTTTCCTATCCTTATTCCTTTTATTTCTCTCTCTTGTCTAATTGCTCTGTCTAACACTTCCAGGAGTATATTGAACAGGAGTGGTGACAGTGAACATTTTTGTCTTGCTCCTGATTTTAAAATAAAAGTTTTCACTTTTTGTTTATTTAGTATGATGTTGGGTGTTAGTTTTTCATAGATGGCTTTGATCAGGTGGAGGTAAAGACTATCTATTCCTATTTTCTGTAGAGTTTTTATCATGAATGTATGTTGGATTTTGTTGAAAGCTTTTTCTGCATCTATTGAGATGATCATGTGTTTTTTTTCTTTGGTTCTATTGATATGGTGTATAACATTTATAGATTTGAGAATATTGAACCAACCCTGCATTCCTGGAATCAATCTGACTTGGTCATGGTGTATCTTTTTTTGATGATTTGTTGCATTCTATTTGCCAGTATTTTATTGAGTATCTTTGCATCTATATTCATTAGGAAGATTGGTCTGTAGTTCTCTTTCTTGGTTGTGTCTTTCTCTGGTTTTGATATCAGTATAATACTTGCCTCCAGAAATGAGTTAGGGTGAATTGTTTCCTTTTCAATTTCCTTGAAGAGTTTGAGGAGTGTTGGTATTAAATCTTCTTTGAATTTCTTGTAAAATTCTGCTGTGAATCCATCAGGGCCTGAGGTTTTCTTTGTCAGTAAGTTTTAATCACATTTTCAATCTCATTAATTGATATTGGGTTACTCAGGATTTTTATATCTTCTTGACTCAACCTTGACAATTTGTACATATCTAGGAATCTGTCCATTTCTTCTGAGTTTTCTATCCTACAGAAGTAAAGATTGTCAAAGTAGGTATTAATGATCTTTTGAATTTCTGTAGAATCTGTAGTAATTTCATCCTTTTCATTCTTTATTGCATGAATTTGAGTTCTTTATTTTTCATTATTAATTTGAATGTAAATTCTTTTTCATGTCTGAGTTTCATTCTGTGTTAATTCCTAATATATGTACATGTGTCATTATCACTCTATTCTCTAAGTCTCTTCCACTATTCTTTTTTTATTTATGTGTGCTATATTGTTCTTGTTTTTTAGCTCTTTCTTATGAGTTTTCCAATTCTTTCCTCAGCTGTGTTTATTTGATTATTGAACTGCTCAGCTGAGTTTTGAAGTTCAACATGTAAATTACTCATTTATGGAAGTTCTTTCTAGATCTTTGTTAGCTATGCCTAGTTAATTCTTGAAAGCACCCTAATTTTTATTCCCCCCATTTAAATAATTTCTATCTGGTTATTTGACTATCTGAAGACTTTAGATTGCTTTCCTGCTGACTTATTTTTTAGTGCATTTTAATTTTGTTTTTGATTACTTTCTATTACATTCTTCCCTTTAGCTGACATTAATTCACTGAGGTACTGCGGAAGCTATAGCACCAAAGCATGGAAAGCTGAAGTGGATAGAGGCCCAAACATGGAACTTTGCAAAATTCAAATAGGAGGTTTTTTTCACATACTCCAAGGAGCTTGTCTTAGTTACTTTTCTCATTTCTGAGACAAAATATTAGCAGTTATTCAATAACAAAATTGAACAATGTAATATGATTTTACGATAGTATTAAGATAGGAACAATGCTAGCTGGACCTTGAGTATTGCTTCAAGTTCAGAATGATGCTGATATATGGTCACTTAGCATCTGTGCCTCAAAGAATGTATTTGTTATTCAACCAGGAAATGTGCAAATGCAAATACAGAAGGAAGACTAAAGGAAAATGGGATTTAAATCATCAAATATGCAATTTTATGAGAGGGTCTCACTGCATTTTGAAGCTTGTTAATAAGTAAAGCAGTGGCCTAAGTGGTCAGAATATCTGCTTCTCACTGTAGTTCTGTTGCTAATCACTACCTTTAGGTAATCTTATGTCACCTTCCTGGTCCAATTTCTCTATTTCAAATAAAAGCCTCGGTTAATTTTGCTAAGATACCTTTCCCTTTTGACTTTCTGTATCTGATATTTCTCTACACATGTACACCCCAAAGTCACTAGTCCATATAGTTGGAGACATTGGCCATCCCTGCTGCTATTTAGCCTGAATACAGAGTTTTCATGCAGGAATGCGAGTCTGGTGTGATCAAACCTTCATATTATTTTTAAAAATAGTCAGAAATTTGGATTTTTATGGAAATTTCAAACTTTCAAATATTGGCTATAAAGTCACAGTTTTAAAACATTGGTCAATCCAAACAAAACAGAACAATGAATTGGGTTTGGCCTTGGGCTGTCAGTTCATGCTTTAAAGGATTTTTTTCTACCCTTACCATTTTCAATTACTACTTTTCTGGTCAGTGAACAATAGCTGCTGCATATAATTTTCTGCTGCCACCATACAGGACAGATCAATCCCAGTAGAACTGTATCATAAGGTGTGCAGATTCAGTGAGGTGGGATGAAATGGTAGCTGTTACAGGAGGAGAAGCTAGGTTATTGGCCAAATTTGACTCCAGATTTTTAAGGTGTGACATGGCTAAGTTCTAATTAAAAAACTGTCATATTATTTAGAAAAGGGATTTCCAGAAAGGGCTTCAGACATACTCTACTCAGTAATTCAGTAGAAACTTTGAGATCTATTCCCCATTTTAATCAAAGAGAGGACATAAAGTAAGCGATTAAGGGAAGAAATTTGTTTAATATCTAACCCAGTTATATTCCTTCTAGAAGTTTTATGCCTGGTGAGGTCATCTCTACTTAATTAAAGTTTAATTGAATCAGAATGTTGCAGCAGAAAAAGCACATGAACATTGGAATCAGACCTGGGTGTGAATCTAATTTCAGTCACTAACTGGGTGACCTCAAAGTTATTAACCTTGCCTCTACCCCAGATAACTCTGTTACAAAAATAATAATACTTACTTCTGAGAGTTGTGATGGGACATAGAAGTAATTTGTACCAATATGGAGTACATAAATTTGCACCCAAGTTAAATTAATTTCAATATACTTTTGGGGGGTTAACTTAATTTTCTATAAAGGAAATAAGCAAATCATTATTCTTGCTTTCAAATATCAAATGCTCTAATTGGAGGTATAGGACATAAGCACATATGGCTATCACTTATAGTATGCTAAAGTATATTAACAAACTGTGAGAACACATGGAAGAAAGAGTTCTATATTTCCTCCTTCATGAATACTTTTGTGATAGTTGACAATTATTTGAGGCTGAGAAAAACTGCTGAAAAATATATTCCAGGAGAAGAAAACATTATGAGAAAAGCCCATATCTTCCGGAAAGTATAAGATGCATAGTGAAGACTTTGATGGAAAATGATGATGGACATAAGTTTGGAAGGTAAGTGTTTGGGGAAATAGCGCATGCACAGAGGTATACAACTCCTCCTTAATCAGATTTCACTTGAGATGATTAAGGTCATGCAAAAGTGTAGGAAATGAAGAAACTGTGACATCCACTTGCTATATTTTGATCTCAAATGTCTGCTAAAGGCTCTTGTGCTAAAGTCTTGATCCTCAGGATGGCACTGTTTGGAGGTGGTGGAAACTTAGAGAGAAAGACCTTAATGGAGAGTCACCAGAGGCACACTTCTCAAAGGGGACTGTAGGACCCTGACCTCTTCTCTGTCGTTTTACTTTCAATCCATGTGGTGAATGGTTTTATTCAGCTTTATGCTTCTTCCACAGTGTGCTGCCTTGCCACAAACCCAACGCAAATCAGTCAACCTACCATGGACTGGAAATGCTGAATCCAGGGGCCAAAATAAATCTTTTACATTTACAAACTAATTATGTCAGGTATCTTGGTGTACTAATAGAAAGATGGCCAATGTATCTCTTTTTAAAAAATCAAGAAAGTTCACCTGATTTAAGATTTTAAAAGGGCAGATTAAATAATGCAAGGAAGAGTAATAAAAACTTTCTGTTCCAGAAGGAGAAGGTAGTTTATCTCTGGAAAGCAGAGATTAAAGGGGAAGCTGGCAGAGATGGCTGATGGCACTCTAAATCAGGGAAATACGAGGCCTGGGTGAGAAGTTATAAGAAACAAAGGCTAGAAAGTTATAAATATTCATCATAATAAAATGAAGAAAGTCTACCTATTTTGGCATTTACTATTTCAGCAAAAGTCAAGCCTGATTGACTTGCTTTCTTCATCTATGAGACAGAAGAAGGGCATATCATCAAACATAAAAATTATGAGGTAATTTAAAAGGATGACATGACCTTGTCTTGAGTGGAAAAAAATTAGAAGGATTCTCATTTGTATTATTAACATGAATCAAAAAAATGTCATAGGGATGAAAGTTGAGCAAGCAATGGTGCAAAGAGAATATTCTGGAGTCAAGAAAGATTTCACTGAAATTTAAAATATTTTTTAATTAGGAAAAGGCAGTAAAAGTTGACTGAATACTGTGAAACTGAATAAGGATGCTTGAAACTTTGAAAATTGCTCCAAAAACCTAGTGGGTAGATAAAATGGAATCTTTGAGCAGAAAAAACAAAAGAGAGAAAATTGAACACATATTTAGGAAAACATACATAGATTGGAAAATGTAGAATAAGAACAGGAAGAATAAGAAATAATGTAAAAGAAGAAATTGTGAACAAAACAAGTACCCAACTCTTTAAAAGGGTTCATCTATTATTTAGATTAATGTAATGCAAATACACAAACACCTCATTTTAGCCTTTTGCAATTTTTAAAACCAAAGATGAAGTAAACCTAGAAACATTAAAGCTAATTGAAACAGGTTGGAAATAAAACAACTATGATGAGACTGGCTTCATATTTCACCAAAATACTAATGATAATAAGGATAGAGAACAAACAAAAGTGTTTGGATTTCAAAATTGTTACACAAGAATACTATTTACAGGAAAACTGTCATAAATAAATATTGAAAGAAAAGATGTTTCAGATTTTCAGGGGCTAGGGAAATATGGCCTGAGTTCACACTCCCTGAAAAAATAATTTATTAGAACAGAAATTCTGGAAAGGTGATTGAGCGTTAAAATCATCAAAATAAATTAAAAATAACTTGGGGTTGATTAATAAAGCTATCTGAATGTAATAGTTATTTCTTGGACAAAGAATCATTTTGCATGTAAAGAGATCTTAATATAAAAGATATGTAATACAAAAGTCCTAAAGACTTGGCCCCAAAACTCAAATTATATGGACAAAATCTGGAAAATTAATTATGAAATGACAGTGATAAAATTAAAATCATGATATATATATATACTTTGAAAATAAAAGGAAACTTCATTCTTGAAAAACTATGTTGTAATGTTTTTTGAATTTTTTTCGTAGTTTGTTAGTACATGCTTGCAGTACATAATGATTAATTCATGGGAATTGACACATTTCTATTTTTAAAGTGGAAGTTAAATTATTGCTGAAAAAAACATGATATGTCTTTCAAAACCGTAGAGCAAAAGAAAAGATTACTTCAAATAAATACAGTAGTTAAATAAACGGTAACTATGCATACTAAAATATCAGTAAATGTTAGTACCATGTTACCCAAGTATGGAATAAGTTTATTTCTTTTTGCTTGTCTCTATCTCATATACTTTTTATATAATAGGCAGAGATAATTTCTGTTTTGAGTTAGGGCAGTAAATGATATGAACAGGGCAAAATTATTTTTAAGTCTAAAAAAGTAATATTTACTCTCAAATAAAAAGAATCAGACTGTTTCCACTTTTGTAAATAAAAGACATATACAGATAGACCACAATAGCATTAAATGGTGAAATAAGTTAAGATTTATATCATTTTTCAGCATAGATTTTCCATAAAAATCTGGGATTATTTTAAATATGAAAACAATAACAGCAGCAGCAGCAGCAACAATAACAACAACAACAAAATAAAAACAAATTATTAATGCCATAGAGAGAAATAGCTAGGGTGGTAGTTGTGAAGGATTTAAATATGTACCAGGTTCAAAGATTTGGTTGTATTCTTTTGTCATTGAGGAGCCACTGAAGCTTTTTAAGAAGGGAAATTGTGTGAACAAGTTTGTATTTTGAGAAGATTGAGACAAATATTGTTATTGTTTAGGTTGGAATCAAATGGAAAATTGACTGGAATTTATGTAATGGTCTAGACAGGAAGTAATAAGAGCCAAAAGCTCATCTTGGCAGCAGTGATAGGAAAGCAGAAAGATATTTGTTGTGATAGAGACAAGCAGTCAATGAGACTTACTGATAGTATACAATGTCAAAAAGTATAGGAACAAGAGAAAGCAGAGCATGGAGTCAAAGTTGTTGGGATGAAATGGTACTCTCAGCAAGGCCAGGAGAGTGAATATCATTTCAAGTATAAGGTTAAGGTTCTGGCCCTGAAGACATATCACATCTTTGAAGGATTTATGGAACCATGGCTATAAATTTGAATCTTACGTTTTAAGCAGATTCCACCTAGGAAATCCTTTTTTAGATCTTCAGTGGTTGCACTAAGTGATCCTTCTTTTTCTTAACAGCACGTGTGCAGAGCAAAAATACTCCTATCTCCGAGGCCAATAACTCACGTAGTATCTGCTTGCTTCCCTACCAAGAGATTGGAAGCACAGCTCTAGCTCCCATGCCATATGCTCCCAAGGTCAAATAATCTGCATGTGATTATTGACAATTTCAGCCAGAATTGTTCTTAGATGCTAGAAATAAAAGCATGAGCCTTGGAGTTAGTACTTCAGAAGTTTGGTCTTCCTCATTTGGTACAGAGCCCTGGGTTGGGGGTTGCTCTCCACCTTAATAGAAACCTCTCTAGATTTCTGTTGCTTACAATGAATAGTTATAATAAATAATTATTTATCATCACTTCCATAGTGCTGTGGGAGCCTGAGATGCAAACGCTAGCTCTCAGGGATTTCTTAGCCCTCTTCCCAAACTTCTGTTCCCAAGAGAAAGCTGTGTTTCCTTTCACCCACAGGGAGGCCAAGAGGTGACTGCTTTGGAAGAGGAATTTGAACTGAGGTAGAATTTGGTGTTTACTTCATATGTCTATGGCTTTTGTGGTAAAAGATGGAGACGGATGTGGGATAAGATCTATCCACAGTATGGCAGCTTCATTTAAACTCTTACTGAGTCAAGCAATCCATAGGAACCATTCAACCTTATAACAAACAAAGGCAGTGACCAGGGCAATGAGAGGGACTTAAAATCTAGAAGTATCTTAATATTTTGGATACTGGTGCTAATATGCTGAGCATACTGGCAGGGGGAAATTAGGCACAGATTTTTAACAAGGCTTGCTCCCAAACCACAATTAGAGGCCCATTTAAGGAATCTTCCCATCCCTTTATGACTCATAGCAGACTGAAATCACTATTTCCTTAAGAAGTCTGTTGATGAGAAACACAAGGTAAGGAAAGAGATATATCCACTTTGGTTTATTCTGGTTTTCAGCTTTATTCACATGGTTTCTAAATACATAAAACCATTGCCTTCATGCTGTTCCTCAATCTTGCTTCCTACCACATCTTCAGCACCACTCATTCATAAGCCCCGAATAGCTCACAAAGGGTAGATTTCTTCAGTTAAGTGAGTTTTGCGTCTCTTATTCAGAGCTTCACTGCCACCTTTCTTTTTTCATTTGGTTCTGCATTTAAAGGATATGACTGACTGGGTCAAAGGAGGTACCAGAGCTAATTTACTCAGGTCCTAGAAAGCAATGTCAGATTGCCTAAGATGCCATGTTGGACAACACACAGCAAAGGAGGCCAATCAAGATAAGAAGAACACAGAGAGAGGCCAAGATGAGATGGCCATCATGCCCAAGTAAAACAAAAACTTGTTCCATTTCTGGACCTCTTGGTTCTACTTGTCCTTGTGTGGCCCCACTCTTTTCTTCTGTGTATCAGCTGTCTGTGAACTCTCCTATGCTTCCTTGTACTATCAGTCTTTTCTTTAAGGTCTCTAGATTTCTATTCCTTCTAACACCTACAAAAATATGGTGTTAACTCCACTTGGGAGAAATTAATTCTTTCATTCTTAAGATTCAATAATCAATTCTATTGAGTTTGAATGATCTTGACCTTTCATCTATCCTACAAATATACTGGAGCTTAAGAGGTAATACAGCTTGCCAGGGTCACCCAGACAGCACATGGAATATTTAGGTGAGGAATCTTGACTTGGTTTTCTTTCCTCAGTTGGTCACATACTAAACTTCATTCTACCACTCAGCACCTACTTCATAATGGGATCAATAATTTATCAAAACTATCACAAGCCCCTTAGTACAATGTGCAAGTTCAATTTTTTTCTGGTCAACTCTTTTTTCTCTTTTTCTCTTTAGTTAGTCCTTCCTTGCTCATTCTATACGTTAAGTTGATTTAAGAGAACAGAGAGCAAAGCTTCTACATGCATCCTTCTCATCCTTGTGATTAGATGTCACTAGAATAGTCACTTGATTTTGCTAGACACTCCTTTCTGGGAAAGCAAGATAATAACCATCATACTCAACCCAGACATTTGGCAGAATCATTAAAACATTTGGACAAAGTAGCAGAGCTTTCCCATAGACCTTCAGTCTCAAAAATTCAGTCAGTCCTTACTGCAAACAGAGCCAGGGGAGAGAGGAGGCACGAAACTATCTCCTTTATCAAATTCCTGCTCCTTTGCTCCTTGGACAACTAAAGATCTCTAAGCTCTGTTACCTGGATTATTCAGAAAAATTGTCTCCATATCTACCATCAATTATAATGCAAAATATTGGGGGAGCATGGTTAGCATAGTACATGGTTTGCAGACTATCTTCAAACTGTCTTGCAGACAAGGGATCCTGTGCCCATATGGTGCATTACATCTAAAACTTCATGGTAAATATATAGGCAAAAGAGAAAAAGATCCAACTTGTGGCTTCATATTTTATATAGTATTTCAGTTTACAAAATGTTTTCACATACTTGAACTTGTTCTTAGGAAGCTCCATTGTAATACCTTCTTTCCCTGAAAATAAGACTTACTTGGAAAATAATCAGCCTTGAAAACTAGTGATCAAAAATGCCAGCTTGAGAGTCTCAGTTGTCCTGTACAATTGAGTGATTGCAGTGGAATTCAGAATTCAGAGGGGATGATTTCTCAGTCTAGCAGATCCCAAATGGGCTCAGATTCACAGAAGATGCATTGATGGCTGCAGGCCAAATGAATCTGGTCTTGGCCAGAAGGTGCAGGCACACTGAGCTTATCCATTACCCGCCCCCCCCAAAAAAAATACAAAAAAAAAAAAAACTACTGCTGGCTTGCTGGGATAAATTAACATGGATTGGGACTATGTCACCACACACTGTCTTCCAGTGACAGCAGAGACAAACATGGAGGTGGACTTTTTCTCCCTCTCTCTTGTTTGTATATTGTTGTGGTGGTGGTTTTGTTGTTTTTTGTTTTTGTTTTTTTGCTTTTTTCTTCATTATTTGATCTTATTTTTATATAAGTGTGAATGTGGTTTCTAACTTCTGTGGATGTTGCTCTGTTCTGTTCTTTTATTTCTTCCTTCCCTCATTCCTCACAGTCTCTCCATCAGTTTCTCAAAGTTATCATCATCCCTCTTTTTTCTCCAGTCTTACTTCTAATCTCCTCCTCTTCTTCTACTTATTTTCTCTAACACTCTTAAATTTTAATTCCTGAGGAAATATTAACATATGAAAGATGTATATACTGTACAAAATTTTCTGATCTGTTTTAGATTTTGTTATATAACCACAAATCCAGTTCATAAAGTTGAAGGTGGCATATTAATAGCTACCTCAGTTTGTCATTTTCTAGTATGTGATTGATGCTACTGTTATTGCTGATAGTACAACTTTAGCCAAAAGTGACACAACTGTTCTAAACAGCTATTCTTCCTGTTATTCCAAGACTGAGACTGATAAGGGGCATAGAAAATGCTGTGGCACAGTGCCAAAGAACCAGGCTGGGCTAAACAGGAAGCAACTTATCATCCCCAACAAGTTGAAGACACAGAATCTTGCAACAGACTCAAAACCCCAAAAACTAGCTACACCTGGAAGATACCTTGGAGAAGTAGTCATTTCCTAAGAGTTCTAAATGCTGGCAATAAAGCAACTCATGATATGCAATTTACAAGCATCACCCCAAGAATTAAACTAAAAACAGAAAAGCAAATGAGAAGACACTTAAATAAGACACAACCCCAAACATCCATTTTGCCAAAGGCAAACCAAAGGGATAATGAGTGGGACAATCCAAAGGGCACCAAGCTGGCCTCTCTGAAGTGGTAACAACAGAGCAATTGAATGAGATTCTAGAAAAAATGAACTAAGAAATAATTTCTCGGATGACTGTAGAGATGGTGTCCACCGTGAAAACCATGCTTAGTGACTCTAGAGCAGATACACACAAAAAAATAGAGTAGCTTAAGAAGTTTGTGGTAGACATAAAGGCCAAACATCAGAAAGAAATGGAATCCATGAGACAGATGGAAGCAGATACAAAGAAAAATAAAAATTCCATTGAAAGTATCCCCAGCAGGTTAACCAATGTGAGGATAGGCTCTCAGATATAGAAGACAGGTTTACAGTTAGTGAGCATGAAAAGAAAGAGTCCTTAAAAATAGCCAGACACTATGAGAAATCAATCCAGCAGCTGCTATTTGAGGCAAAGAAGAATAAGAAGATTGATTGCAGTCAATGAAAAAGCAGGAGATAGCACAAATGATATTAAAAAAAAACTGTCACAGATGACATGGCAGAAAACTTCCCAAGCAGGAGAAAAGAATTTCAAATAAGTGAAGCATATTGAAATCCAATTAGCATGATCAAAAAAAATCTACAACCAAGCATATTATAATCAAGATTCCAGAAATTCAACATACAAATAGAATTTTAAAAGCTGTTAGGGAAAAGAAATAAATCACCTATAAAGGAAAGCCATTCAGAATCACAGTTGACTTCTCAGCATAAACCCTCAAGTCAAGGAGAACTTGGAGTGAAATATTGCAAGTCCTAAAGGAAAACAACTTTCAGCTTAGACTGATGTATCCTGCCAAACTATATTTCAAAACTAATGGAGAAATAAGATAATTCCATGACAAAGTACATCTGAGAAAATTTATGACCATGAAACAAGCACTCCAAAATGTTTTGGAGGACATTCTAGCAAGAGATAACAAGGACTACAGCACAATGAACTCCAACAGAAGGAATCTATTAGGCAAGGCAAATAATTAAATAGAAGGAGGGAAAAGGGGGGTGACAGCAACAGGAAGATAATATGACAAGTATAAGTTAATACGTATCAATCATAATGTTAATGGTCTCAATTTATCAATCAAAAGACACAGACTGGCTGAATGGGTCAAGAAGCAAGATCCAACCATATACTGCAACCAAGAAACACATTAACCTCAAAATGAAATTCATGGACTGAAGGTTAAAGGATGGAAAACATTAATCCATGCAACAGGAACCCATAAAAAAGCAAGGGCAGCTATTCTACTTACAGACAAAGTGAAATTGAAGCCGAAACTAATTAAGAGAGATAAAGAAGGTCATCAAATCCTTGTAAAGGGAAAAATCCAAGAGGAATAGATAGCAGCCATAAATATATATGCAACAAATATCAGTGTACCTAACTATATAAAACAAATATTAATGGGGATGAACAATCAAATGAGCACTAATATAATTGTATTGGGAGAGCTCAAGACTGCACTGTCACAAAGAGACAGATCAAGTAGCAAAAAGTCCACAATGACATATTAGAACTGATCCACACTTTTGAACAAATGGACTTAGTACGTATCTACAGAGTATTGCACCTCACAACATGAGAATACACATTCTTCTTGGTGGCACACAGGACATTCTCCAAAATAGACCACATACTAGCTCATAGCACATGTTTAAGTAAATGCAAAGAATTGAAATTATCCCATGCATGCTATGCAAGCGTAGTGCAATGAAACTGGAAATCAATGGCAAAAGAAACCACAAGAACTTAATAAACACATGGAAATAGCACCCTCTTGAAGAACCAATGTGTAACAGATGAAATTAAAGAAGAAATTAGACAGTTTCTACAATTAAATGATAACTGCAATACAATATACCAGAAATTATGGGACACAATGAAAGTTGTCCAATGAGGGAAATTTATAGCAGTGAATACTCATATCAGGAAAACAGAATAAATGCAAATAAACAACTTAATGGTGAACCTCAAACTTCTAGAAAAAGAAGAGCAGGCTAAGCTAAAAGCTTGTGGGATGGAGGAAATTATAAAGATCAGGGAAGAAATGAATGCATTGGAGACTAAGAAAATAAAGAATCAATGAATCAAAGATTTCATTCTTTGAAAGATTAAATAAAGTTAACAAATCATTATCCAACCTTACAAAAAAAAAAAAAAGGACAGGAAAGACTCAAATCTATGCAATTAGGAATGAGAAGGGTGAAATTACAACAGACCCTGCATAAATCCAGAAGGTCATCTATACCTATTTTAATAACACATATTCAAAAAGACAGCAGAAGAAATGGACAGAATCCTAGATACATAAGAATTACTAAAGCTGAATCAAAAAGATGTAAATATTCTAAGGAAATCAATATCAATCAATGAAATCAAAGATAGAATTTAAAACCTACCAACAAAGAAAAGCCCAGGCCCTGATGGATTCACCACTGAATTCTACAAGGAATTTAGAGAAGATCTAGCCCCACTACTCCTCAAATTCTTTAATGAAATTGAAAGGGAAACAATTCCCTCAAATATCATGCTTGGAAGCAAGTATTGCCATGCTAACAAAACCAGAGTAGGACCTAACTATGAAAGAGAACTAGAGGCCAATCTCCACAACATAGATGCAAAAATTCTGAATAAGATACTATCAAACTTAATACAGCAAATCATCATGAAGATTATACACCATGATCAAGTGGATTTCATCTCAGGAATGCACAGATCGTTCAACATACACAAATCAATAAATGTAATACACATATTAACAGAGCCAAAGACAAAAATCATTTGATCATCTCAAAAGATTCAGAAAAAGCTTTTGACAAAGTCCAGCACCGCTTAATGATAAAAACTCTACAGAAAATTGGAATAGATGGTCTTTTTCTCAATTTCAAAAAAGACATTTATGGCAAACCAGTGGCCAACATCATACTAAATGAACAAAAACTGAAAGCTTTCACTCTAAAACCAGGAACAAGATAAGTATGTCCACTGTCTCCACTCATATTCAACACATTCCTGGAAGCTTTAGCCATAGCAATTAGACAAGAGAAAGAAATAAAAGGAATAAGGATAGGAAAGAAAGAAATTAAATTATCATTATTTGCAAATGACTCTACATAGAACACCCCAAAAATTCCATTGAAAACTGCTGTATTTAATAAACAAAAGCAGTAACATAGCTGGAAAAAAGTCAACACTTAAAAATCAATAGCCTTCCTGTACAGAATAACAAACTCACTGAGAGAGAAACAACACCTTTCACAATAGCATTCAAAAAAATGAAATACCTAGGAATAAATCTAACAAAAGATGTAAAAGACCTCTACATTGAAAATGACAATACTCTGAAAAAGGAGATTGAAGAGGATATCAGAAAAAGGAAAGATATTCCTTGCTTTTGGGCAGGAAGAACCAATAGAGTAAAAATGGCTATACTTCTAAAACTGTTATATAGGTTTAATGCAATTCCAATCAAAATTCCAACAGCACAACTCACAGAATTAGAGAAAACAATCCTAAAATTCATTTGGAACTAGAAGAGACCTAGAATAGCAAAGGCAATTCTGGACAACACAGCAAGGCAGGAGGCATCACAATCCCTGACTTGAAATTATACTACAAAGTTACTGTGATAAAAAGAGCATGGTACTGGCAAGAAAAAGACCTGAAGATCAATGGAACAGATTAGAAGAGGCAGAAACAACTGCAGTCATACTAAGCCTCCTTATCTTTGACAAAGGTGCCAAACACATTCCCTGGAAGAAAGATAGCTTCTTTAATAAGTGGTGCTTGAAAAACTGGTTCTGTACATGCCAAAGATTAAAATTGGACCCATATCTTTCACCATGCACTCAACTAAATTCAAAATGGGTCAAATATGTAAATGTTAGAACAGAAACATTAAATATGGTGGAAGATAGAATAGGTAAAACTCTTAAAGACATTGCTATAGGTCAAGACTTTAGGAATGAAACCATGATCACACAAGAGCTATCACAATCAACAACTGGCAGCTCATCTCATTAAAAAGGTTTTACACAGCAAGAGAGACCATCAATAGAGTGAAGAGACAACCCACAATGTGGAAAAAAAATGTTTTCCAGCTGTTCCTCAGACAAAGGATTACTATTGAGAACATAGAAAGAATTCAAAAAAATCAGACCTCCTAAATGTAAAGACTTAATCCAAAAATGTCAATCTGAGTTGAATACATACTTCTCAAATGAAGAAATACTAACAGAAAATAAATATATGAAAAAATGTTCAATATCACTGGGTTATTTGAGAAATGCAAATTAAAACTATGCTGAGATCTCATCTCACCCCAGAAAGAATGGCTATTGTCAAGGAATCAACCCATAACAAATGCTGGTGGGGCTGTGGAGAAAAAGGAACTCTTCTCCACTGTTGGTGGGAGTGTAGCCTGGTGCATCCACCATGGAAATTGGTGTGGAGATTCCTCAAAAAATTAGGACTGGAGGTCCAATTTGACCCAGCTATTTCCCTTCTGGGTATCTTAGCAGAAGAGTTAAAAGCATTGTATCATAGTGATATACATGCACACATATTTACACCTACTCAATTTGTAATAGCTAGATCTTGGAAATAACCCAAATGCCCATCAATCAAGGAGTGGATAAAATAGAGGTCTTTTTATACAAGGGACTACTACTCAGTGATAAAGAAGGACAAAGTTGAGACTTTTGTAGGCAACTCAAGACATTACTCCTAAGTGAAATAAACCAGATGCACATGTACAAACATAATATTATCTCTCTAGTGTGAGAAGTTGAAAGAGTAAATAAGATCCAAAATGTACGACAAGTGTTGTAAAATGAGAAGAAACTGTTCAAAAGGAAAGAGAAACTGGAATGGGGAAAGGAGAAAAGAAGGAAGGAAAAAAAATATATATATTATGTGTATATATATATATATATATATATATATATATATAAATAAGATGATTATACTACTAATTTCTCTTAAGTTCATTTAAAAGAGAGGTTTGTGTAAATATGTTTGGACAATTAAATGCCTATATCTTGGACTCTGAGGAACTGATTTAGAGATAACAATATGAAATGTATTAACCACTGTTACCCTCCTATTATCTTTTGAAATTTTGGGTTTTTTGTCTTTAAAATAAAAATAAATACCAGCTTCAACAAGCCTATTGATTAATCAGTACTATTCATCAGACTATTAATCAGTTGTCCTTTGTGGCAGCATGAATTAAACTAGAAATGTTAGTAATATTATATTGAGAAGTAAAATATTCAATGAAAATACTACACCACCAGTCAAATAACTGATTATGGCTGATTAATAATCCATTTTGCCTGTAATATATACCAAAATTTCTTTATCCATTCAATCTGCTGGTGAGCAACTCAGTTAATACTATGTACTGGTTATCATGAATAGTACTGCAGTCAGTAAATATGCTACAGCAGGTATTTCTTTGCTATACTAATTCCCTTTCCTTTGGATCTATCTATGTTATCTATCTATCTATCTATCTATCATCTATCTATACATATTTCTTTTGGAGATATATATGTATATATATCTATCTTGAGTAGTGGAATAGCTGGAATGCATGGTAGTTTTATTCTTATGTTTTTGAAAAACCTCCATATTGCTATAATGACTATATTCATTTATGTCACCATCAACAATATATAAGTGTTCTCCTACAGTGCTTGTTTTTCTTTTTTATTATACTGGGGTGAGATGATATCTCATTGTGGTTTTGATTGCATTTCCCTGAGGATTCATAACATTAAGCACTTCTACATGTATCATCCATTCGTAGATACTCTCTTGAAAGATATCTAGCCAAATCACTTACCAATTTTAACTGAATTATTAGTATTGCTATTGCTGCTATTTTGGATCTCTTACATATTCTGGATATTAATTTCTTGTGGGATGAATAGTTTACAAATATTTTCTCCTGTTTTTCAGGTTATTTACCTGTCACTAGTTCTGTTAGATGTGAGAGGCTTCTTAGTTTATTATAATTCTATTTATCTATTGTTGTTATTGTTGCCTGAGCTTTTGAGATTTTCCAAAAATTCATTGTCTTACACTGATACCATGAAGCATTTCCCTTAGTTTCTTCTAGTAGGTTCATAGCTTCAGGTCTTAAATTTAGTTTTTAAAATTCATTTTGCATTGGTTTTTGTAGATGGTTATAGGGATCTGATGTCATTGTTTTTGGGTATGTGTACCCAGTTTTCCCAGCATCTTTCATTGAAGAGACTATTATTTCTCTAATACACTTTTTGACACCTTTGTAGATCAGTTGGCTGTAGATTCCTGAACACATTTCTGTACTTTCTATTTTCCATTGATCTATTTGGTGGTTTTTATGCCAGTACCAAGTGCTTTTGCTTACCATATAGCATTATAGTGTTTTCTTTTTTTTGACATAAGGTCTTGCTATGTAATTCAGGCTGGCTTTGAACATGCTATGTAGCCCAGGCTGACCTCAAACTCATGGGAATCCTCCTGCCTCAGCTTCCAAAGTGCTGTAATTACAGGCATGTGCCACCATGCATGGATGCTTTATAGTTATTTTGTTACTATATAGTTTATTGTATGTTTTCAGGTTAGGAGTTGAGGTGCTTCGGTTTGTTCTTTCTGTTCAAGATTGCTTTGTCTACTAGAAGTCTCTTGTGCTTCCATGTGGATTTCAGGGTTTTTCTATTTCTGTAAAGAAAATTTTTAGCATTTTTGTTGTTTGTTTTTTGGTACCAGGAATTGAACTCAGGATCTTGCGCTTGCCAAGCAGGTACTCATGACACTAAGCTATATCTCCAGCCCTGAGCTATACCTTCGGCCATCTTTAGTATTTTGACATATTATACTGAGTATTTGTATCTCACTGAGTAGTATGGACATTTTAATGGTATTACAATTCTTCCAATCCATAAATTTAAGATATTTTCCCATTTTTGAATCTTTTTACAAATTTAGGATTAATATTTTACAATTACATCATATTCATTTTCCTGATGAAATTTATTCTCAAATGTTTTACTATTTTTTCTAGCTATTGTAAATGAAATTGGTTTCCTCATTTTTTTTCTTCAAGAAGTTTGTTATTGGTATAAAAATGTTATAGATTTTTGTATTTTTTTCTTGGTGCCAGGAATTGAACTCAGGACCTCACACTTGCCAGGCAGGTACTGTACCACCAAACTACATCCTCAGCCCTGATTTTTGTATTTTAACCCTGTGTATCATCCTTCAACTACTTAATTCATTTATCATTCTATTAGTTTTTGATGTAGTATTTAAGCTTGCTTTCTTTGAAATCATGTCATCTTCAAACAAAGATAATTTGTAAGTGAAGTATTTTTTTATTTTGTTTGGTTTGGTTTGCTACCATTCATTCCTCCATATACTCACTGAGCAAACCTTTTTCATTACCCACCTGGTTTGGACACTCTGCTGGAAACATAATAGTGAACTTGGTTTTACTTTGTGCCAAATCAGAGATTTCCCAAATGGAAGTAATGTCCAAGCAGAGAAAAGGTAGATGATTTCAGGCAAAGTAGGAGGTCTGGGGAAATTCCAGACAGGCTAAAGTTTTATCTTTAAACTATTTCAGTGGGTCCAAAAAATAAGAGTTAGGCAAGGAAGGTAAGAATTAAGGTTCTACAATTTTTCATATTTAACAGATGAAGATTGTATCCACTATATTTCTTGTTTCATTTAAGAATCCTGTTGAATATCATGTTAAGACCAAAGAAAGCATGACTTTTTCAAAATGACTTCTGGTTTGCTTTCATCAAGTTAATGATTGATAGGCAATCTGTTTATGTTTTTATCATCTCAATGATAATTGAAAGCAGAGTTTTGGCTACATCCCTTTCATTAGAACTCTGAGGCTGCCTGCTTATTTGAGGTTACACTTTACAAAGATGGAACCTACTTCTTCAAGGCCAGGTGACATGACTTTCTTGCTCAGCAGTGCTTAGAAAAAGAGATATGGCACATGAAATACTTCAAAGAATCAACAACTGGAGTCTCACCTACTGAAAAGTTTCGCATATCTAAAGAAATCACCAGTGGAGTAAAAAGAAAACCTGAAAATTGGGAAAAAATTTAGCTGACTGTCCCTGGAACAAAGGTCTTCTATCTAGAACATATAAAGAATTAAAAAACATCACCCCCCAAATTCAAAGACCCGATCCAAAAAAGGGCAGCTGAGATGAATACACACTTCTCAGATAAAGAAAGACAAATGACAAATAAATACATGAGAAAATGTTCCACATCATTAGTTATTCATGAAATGCAAATTGAAACAACATTGGGATTACATCTCATACCAGTAAGAATGGCTAGCATTAAGAAATCAACCAATAACAAATGCTGACAAGGCTGTGGAGAAATAGGAACTCTTCTACATTGCTGGTGGGACTGTAGACTGGTGAAACCACTGTGGAAATCAGTTTGGAGATTCCTCAACAAACTAGGTCTAGAGGTCCCATTCAACTCAGCTATACCCTTATGGGTATTTTTCCAGAAGATCTAAAAACATCATATCACAGCGACACATGTATACCCATGTTCATAGTGACACAATTTATAATTGCTAAACTGTGGAAGCAACCCAAATGTCCATCCACTGAGACTGGATACAAAAATTGTGGTACTTTTATATAATGGAATATTACTGAGGCATAAAGAAAGACAAACTCGAGGATTTTATACATAAATGGTCATAACTAGAGACCATACTCATAAGTGAAATAAGTCAGACCTGCATGTGTAAGCAACATATTGTCTCACTAGTGTAAGAACCTGAAAGAGTGAATAAAAAACTAGGAGGTATGATAGACATTGTGAGATGAAAGGAAAATGCTCAAAAGTAAAGGGCAACTGCAATGTGGGAAAAGAGAAGGGAAAGAAGGGGAAATTATATATGTATGTATATATGGGATAGCTAACATAGTTGTACTACTGTCTTCTATTGCTTTATTGAAAGGAACAGTTAATGATTACTTGTTTGGTCAATTTTGCATGTCTCTATTTGTTTTCCTGAGAAACCACTTTGAAGATATCAGTACGTAATACAACAACCACTGTTAATTTCCTACCACTTTGTCTGTAACTCTGTATTGTTTATATTGTTCTTATGCTATTTTGTAAATAGATGTCTGTTTGTTAATATGTTTTCCTTCTTTTATTTTTAAAATAAATTTTTTTAAAAAGAAAAAGATACATGGGCAATGGGAGCCATGGTCATTTCTGGGCATCCCAGATGCATGTACGTAGAAGGGAAATACTTGCAACCAGCTAAGCAAGATCTGACTTCTTTTACTATGCACAGGACATCCTCTACTTGACAGAAATCAGCAGCACATAAAGGACAGTGTGGTTTAGATGTACCGGAAGCTGGTTTTCTCAATCCTCAGGGAGTCTTGTTGTCAGGGAATAAGACAAGATATACTCTTTGCTAAATCATTAAGTTATGATTTTCCTAATGAATCCCACATTCTACGGGCTTTGAAGGGAGTCAGCACACAATCAGTGTAATAAACATTTTTTTTGGGGGCAGGAGCATATTCACAGGGGTCAGCAAAGAGGCAGTTTACAACAGATCAGCAGTATTTGAAGGAAACAGAGCAGGAACAGTGCAGGAAAGGGAGACAAAGCTGACCTAGATAGGATCACATGTGACATGTACAAGTAGATATACCCAGGACACTTGTGCAGGCACAGAGTCAAAGACATAATTAAAAATCTTGAATTCAATTGTCACTGAGATAGAATCCTCCAGGTGAACTCATTGGCAATAGCTGAGTTGACAATTTAAAAATAGAAATGTCACATCATGGTCTATCATTACAGTTGAAGAGTAAAAGATGTGGGCAGATATTGCAGCTGCTTAAATGGCACAGAAAACTATGTATCAGAATGAATGGTTAAATTTATCAATGAATATATTAAATAAAATATTTAATATAAACATTGCAGTATTATTTTATTAAAATTTAATGACTTCTTATTTTGAAAGAATTCACAGTATAGGAGAGGAGGCATGTACCCATCAGGTACATTCTAGTATGTTTTAGGCTGCACTGGTAGAAATTTAAATAGAATTACTGAGATAGTACAAAAGGGAAGAATGATTTCCTCCTAAAGCTGTCCAGAGAAGACATTTGATCTGGATCTGGATGGGTGAATAAGAGTTTGTCAGGAGGAAGGAGAAGGAAGGATATTTTAGGTTAAAGGGATGACCTCTTCCTCTGCATCTTTTTCTATTAATTCCTGTCAAAATCAAATCTGTTATAGGAGAAAGCTCGCTCCCATTGTCAAGGACAAACTGATATATTGCAAATAAGAGTCCTAAGGATGGAGAACTGTGTGGTCCAACAGAAATATAATGTGAGCCACAAATGCAAACCACAAATGTAATTTTAAAATTTGTAGTGACCACATTTTTAAAAAGTAAAGAGAAACAATTGAAATTAATTTTAATGGTATCTTATATTTAACCTAACATATCTGAAATGCTTTCAACATGTACCTAAATTTTAAAGTGACATTTTACATATTTTGCAGTGCGACTTGAAATATGTTGTATAGCTTGCATTTATAGCTTGATGCAGGCTAGTAATGTTTTAAAACCTCAAGAGACACATGTGGCTGTTGGCTACTGGATTGGATGGGGTAGATATCCAGCTTATTAATTTTGGCCAGTGAGAATGGGAATAGGACAGGATCCCCAGGGAGGGCAAACCTCAGCTTGGTACAAAGAGGAGGCTAGAAGGGTATAGGGATTGGTAGTGCTAAGAACCCAGATGACAAGTTCTGTGTGTTTCCCCATTTTATCCAAAGCTGGCCAGCAAGGTCAGTGCTGGTGTCTACTACTCCACCCATACAAAGTATGTCCAAGTCAAGTTTTCCTGGGAAAATTCTCATTTTGCTTTCTTTTTATTATTTTATTTAAATAGCCTAAAGGCTACTCTTCTCAACACCTAATAATGTCTTTCCCAGCTCTCTTAGGAAACAAGGCCCTGAAATTTCCTCACATATTAGCCCCAGTGGACCCTGTCTCCATTCCATTGAAATGTTGCCCAGAAATGAGCTCATGGTCCTTCTGATCATGGCCAGAGGGAAGTAGTACTGTCTGGGAGACCAGCAGGAGAGGTCAGAGGCTAGTTCTAGTTCCTTGAAGTAATGTGCTAATATTTCCACAGATGGAAAGCCTGAAATTGTGGTATACTCTGCCCAAAGCATAAGAGAGAACCAGTTCTGGAGACTTCTTAATCCCTTAGTGTAAGAAGGCCAGTGGAGTCAGTCTTTGCTGATTTTCTTTCTTGTCTTCTGTCCTCCTGCTCCTTGACCACTGGACTCAATCAGTCTTCTGACCCTCACATCCTAGTAATAGTTGAATGAAACATGACATAGAATGCCACAGCACGTGACCTGGTCATCTTTTACAAGGAAAGTTCCCAAGTGTCCTTTTACTCCTGCAAGTTAAGGAGAATCCATCCAAGACATGGGACCACAGAGACCAAGAGAAACTGATCAGTAAAAGAGATGCCTTGCACTAGGCCTTACTGCTTCTGTGAGTTGTCCATGGTGTGTACAGATGCTAAAGTGCTCTTTGAAGAAATAAGCCATTTGTCTTCATCCTTTCTTCAAGTACATGATTCAGGATCTCTTTGAAACTTGCTAGAAATGGTTAAAAGACATTCTCTATAGGATAGAGATATATAAAGATGCCATAACTTCTTGATGGAAAACCAAGGCAGGTTAGAATGGATGTATGGAGTAGTTTTCATTTGTATTTCATCACTGTCCTATCCTATTTTTTTATCACTATTATTATTGTCATCATCATGGCCTTATTTTGCTTCTTTCTTGATATACATATGAATATATCACATATCATATAAATATATATATATACATATATATATACACACATATATACACATTCCTTTGCTAAAGGCTTTAAGGCAGCCTAGTCTACCAGAAGACTCTGTGTGTGTGTGTATGCATGAACATGAATGTACGCAAGTTCAGTTTTCATCTGAGTACATGTAAATAGGTAAGACAAGCCATTACTATAATCATTATAGCCTGGGTCATTACCCACAATACCATCTGGTGGTATTTTATTAAGCCTCCTTCTATTAAAGAGCCATTTAATTGCTTCTTGGAGGAAGCTTGTAAATCAGCCAATATGACTGATAAGTAGGACACCCACGTAACTTTGTTTTAATTGTCTCTGCTACCATCCAGTGTCACTCAGTTTATTTACCCATTAATAGCACTTTAATTAAAGATGCTCTTTATCTGATGCTGTCAATGAATTTGGTGAAAAAGTTGTACTGCAATGTTGGAATGAAGGACTAAATTTGATAAGGTTCTACTTTGAAATGGTAACTCATAGCATGATTTAAAAAGTATGCTTCCCTGTGGTGGAAAATTATCTGTTTATTTAAGAAAATAAACAGAGAGGGAGAGGAGTTTGCATTTACATTTGCTTATGAAATATTACTCATAGACTCTCAGTTGAAACTTATTTATCCACTACCCCCACCCCTAAGGGACTTGTGTCGTTCTTGGTTTGTATCCGTGTCTAGCTTACATATGTACCTTAATCCTTTCTGCTGTCCAATGGCTTCCTTTGTGCCTGTCCTTTGTTATGAGTCCTATGCTAGTCTTCAATGCTATGGGAGTTACTGATGTTGACTCTGTATACTTTGGGGATCACTTTGGCTGACCCAGCCAAAGAACCAGTCTAAGAGTTGCATACTGTATTGTTGGTGTCAGACTGGTTCTCATCCACAATAACTAAAAGTGTTGAGGTCAGCTGGGCATGGTGGCTGGGAGGACAATCTAGGAGGATATCAAGTTTATTCCTGGCCTGGGCAACTTAGCAAAATGCTGTCTCAACACAAAAAAAATAGAAAAGAGGCTAAAGTCATAAAGCTCAGTGCAAAGGCTCTGTGTTCCATTCCCAGAACTGGAAAAATGAAAGATGCTGAAGCCAATGTAGTTGGTTCAGAGAAAAACTGTAAGAACAGATCAAGAATCAAATAAAATCAAGTGATATTCACAGTATAGGAGAGTAAAGTAAACTAATAAACTAGTAAACTAAGTTTACTAGTAAACTAAGTAAACTAGTAAAGTAAAACTAATTCTAGAATAAACAAAGATGAGGGACCAATGTTGAGGATACAGTTTCAAGAATTTGGCACTCCTTACAGGATTTGGACAATTAACCCATATTTAACATAATCACAAAGTTCCAAAGTACTTTGCATAGCACCATACTTTCTCTTTTGCTATTAATAACTAATTTTAGACATTGGTAAAATATTGAACCTCCTGTTTCAACTAGGGAGATGCAATCTCAGTGTAGTTATACTGGTAAAAAAGTTCTGAAAGCACTGTACACATGTAAGTTATTATCATCAGATAATTAGTCATTCCACTGGAACACTCAGAATTGCCCTAAAACAGGGATGGCCTATATAGCAATCAGAATAGATAAAAATCTAGGACATTAACAAGTTTTTTTATTTCATATTAATAAATTTTGATGGAATGTTTTTCATAGAATCCTATTGTTAATTGATTGAATTGACTGGTTGTTAATTAAATCAAAGCAGCTGAACCAACTGTGTATAGACACTTCAGAAACATTCCTTTCTGGTGATCTGGATTCTTCCAGGGTTTCAGAGCTTGCAGCAGGGAAAATATTGAAAATCAAGTTTGCTTTGGCTCTCTGTGGGTGAGCAATTGATGTGTCATGAAGTTCAACAAGGAAGATGTAATGGTTCTAAGCGTTGCCATTGGCAACTCTCTGATCTGCTAATCTTATGAGAATGCAATAAAGAAAACATATACAACTCCATTGATAAGAATAGGTTCAGTGTTTAAAGTACAGTAGATATATTTATTTAATTGTTTGGTGCAGGGCTAAGTTTTTCTTTCCATAAAAATTAGTCAAATTTCTTTTCATGCATATTGAGAACTGTATCACTCATCCTGTTTCTGTTTTTTTTTTTTTTTTTTTTTTTTTTTTTTTCCTTTTTAATGCCCAGGTCATTTTGAAGAAAAGCATTATCTAGCATATTATGTTATATACCTCTGCTTACATGCTTCCTATATCTTTGTGTACAATTCTCTCACATTCCTTTATTGCTTATTTTTATTTGTAGCTTTTCTTGGTTTTCATTTTTTTAAAAGAAATATGATATTGTAGCTCAAGAAATTAATTTATTTCCCTAAGCAGACTCAAGTTCTATGGGCAAATAGACATTTAATAAACAATCACCAATTGCACTGTCAACTAGTAGTCTTATACTGTATACATCCTTAGTGCATCTAGGTGAAAAATAGATTACTGTCAACTAATAGTCTTATACTGTATACATCCTTAGTGCATCTAGGTGAAAAATAGGATATTTCAGCCATGTGCTTCTTCATTTTTCAGCTGGATTTTACAAGCATCAAAGTAAAAATAATTTTTCCCTTTTCTCTGGTTAACTGAATTTTGCTTGTCCTTCATGACTCAGCTCAAGTTCTGCTTTCTTCATGAAGTCTTCTTGGCTGTTCTAACCCAATAACTCTCCCCTTGGAATTTCCATAGTACTTTGAGCTCACAGTGCACTGCTTAGCATTTAGTTAGGCTGCTTGGATTTTTCCTTCATTGTTTCTGCTCCAGCCACAGAGGCCTTTGTTATCCCTTAGGTCTGTGTTCCCAACCATGACTGAGGTTTTGCTGCTTTACCTGTCAGCTGTTGCTTCTTCACCCCTGTCTTAGCAGCATCTACCCAAGTAACTAGGGTCCAGATCAAACAATTTTGCTCCATAAATCCTGTACAGACCGTTCAGCCGGAAAGATGTCCGTTAATTCAGTGTCTACCATTTATCTCATGAAAACTATTTTCATAGAGAATTTTGGATGTCTTCTGTAGGGTCCTTATAAGCCAACATTTTAGTTATTTAAATTGCAAATTTAACTTGAAGAGCTATGGAGAATATATAGTTACTGCTAAGCTAAGGTTCACATTTACTCCTACCCCTATGGCAGTGGTTCTCCAAATTAGTTTTGGACCACAATCACCAGTAGCATTAGATAAATATAGACATACAGGCTCCCACCTAAACCAATGCTTGGTGTTAAGGTTTTTAGCCAGAGTACTAATGTTTTTAATTAGCTTCTTGTTTTGCTGCTTAAACAATTCTAAAAAATATTGGTGTATGAGGAGATTTCTATTGAATAACTTGGAAGAGTTTATAAAACCTCTCAGTGCCTGAGTTTCAACTTTGCTAGAAAGAGGTAAAGAAATCAGTCATTCCAAAAGACAGCATTGCATGTTAGAGGTTAGGAAAAAAGTTAAATAAAAACATAATCCTTAATAACTTGGAAGCTACTGCAATTCTTTTCTCTGTGGTTTACTACTTGTTTTATGTCATATTTTATGTTTTGTCTTTGTTTCTATTTTTTTTTTAAACAACAACAGCACATAGGCCATGGTGAAGACAGGCTGATTATTGACTAGTCCTTTTCCTTTAGGTGCTTAGTTGTAGTCATTTCTAGGCCTCCCTACACTTGGGAATGACATGGCTGGGTTTTGCCACTGGAACGTACTACTTCTAGGGCTGGCCTATGAAGTTCCCATCATGTGCAGTAATCAATACCCCTCCCATTTAGTCACTGAAAGAAGAAGGCTCTAAAAACCAAAGAAAAGTGGATCTGCAACAAGAAGTCATCTAAGTCTCTGAGATGATACTTGAAAAAACATCAGCTAAAGAAGTTACAAAACAAGAGGACTGTAAGATAAAGGCTTATTGTCTTAAGCCACTAAAGATTTGGAATGGTATTAACCTTTATGTACATTGGGCTATCTCACACAGTAGAAAGAAAAACAAAACAAAAACAGCTAAAGTGTGAATTGACTGCTATGTAATTGGGCTTCTTCAGAAACAGTGGAACTACATTAAAATGTCGTCACAAATCTGTGCTTACTTGTTTTTAGATGGCTACTGAACCATTTTCTTAATCAGTAGATGGAAGGAGACAGATAATATTTTACAACTTGGGAATAGAAAATGACATTAAGTAAAAGAAATTCTGAATCATACATGGGTTTTCATTAGCAACCATTTATCAATATTGGTTAATTAATTGAGCACACGGGGAGCCTCAGGTGGAGAGCGCCTTTGGACTGGTGGCTCACTCCCGGCCTTGTAGGCCCCCGGAAGGAGGGCTTCCGGTTCACAGGGAGCCACGGGCGGGGAGCGCTGGTCTTCCAGCTGGCTAGCTTCCTGCCTCGTAGGCTCCCGGAGGGAGGGCCCCCAGCGCACAGGGAGCCATGCTGCGGCGAGTGCTGTTGCATGCCGGCCCTTAGGCCGGCCGCCACTGCTCAGTTGAGATCTATCATGACACAGAGAAACAGTGACACAATTGGCCCACCATGCACCGACTGCAGTTGCCCACCCACGGGTGTGTGTGAATCATTCAAACTTTGAACAACTCCTGGGAATACATGCCATACAACGGGCCACTCTTGCTCTTGCCATTGAGAACTGGAAAGGTCCAGAGCCAGCGGAGGAGCAGCTGCTGAACAAGGACTCAGAGAACATGAGAATGCAGACTAAGCCCATGGAGTCAGAGGTCCAGTGGACTGGGGTCACGAGAGCCGCTCGGAAGCTGTAAACCAGGAGGACCTTGCACCATACCTGCACAGACTCACTGGAAGCCATTCTTCCCTGGACAGTACAGGCTGTGGTGGAGCTCCAGAGAAGTCTGCAGCAGGATTCCTGCTGACTGTGCTGACAGTTGGGGAGAGGACACTAACTGCTTGTGGGGTCCCAATGCGATGGGAGGCTGGAGAGAAAACACTACAAAAAATGGCTTTTGCCCAGACAACTCACTTGATTTTTGACACCCTTAGGCTGTAACTAGTTGTTAGATCCTTCTTGTGTATCTCTGTCTTCCTGAGAAACCACTTCGAAGATACCACCATGTATTACAGCAGTCATTGATATTTTCCTACTAATCTATCCATAACTCTGTAATGTTTGTATTGTTCCTACTCTATTTCATAAATGGATCCATGTTTATTATTATGTGTTTCTTACAACAACTATTGAGAATTATTGAATGATTATTCAGTAGGTCACTCATGTATAGTTCTATTTATATTCTTTAGAAGCCACTTTGAAGATACCTAAGTATAGTACAACAACTATTGATAATCTCCTACCTCTTTTGTCTGTAACTCACTATCATTTGTCTATTTATTTTCCTGAGAAACTATCTTATAGATAAATATGTAAAACAATAACCATTGATAATTTCCTACCACTTTGTCTGTAATTTGGTAAGCCCCCTTATTATTATGTTATCCTTGTTTTACTCTTTAAAAAAAATATTATGAACTACAAAGTATAAAATTTCTTCCTTCCTTTATCTATAGAGGGTACATTCCAAGACCACAATAGATTCCAGAAACCATAGCAAGCACTGTGGTTTTCTTCCTATACATACCAATGACAAAGTTTAATTTATAAATGAGTCACAATAAAAGCTTAACAAAATAATTGAGAAGATAACAAATAAAACAATATATTGCAAAAAATTATGCAAATGTCTCCCTCAATCTTTTTTTCCTATAATTCTTAGCAGCTTCAGCATATAATGTTTTTCTTTCCTTGTTAAATTCAGAATGCTCATCTTTTAAGTTAAAGAAAACACTCTATAACTTCTCTTTGATGTAGCTGAATTGCCAGGATCACCACTCTTGTACTTTGGTGCCACTATTAAAGAAAAGAATGGTCCTTTGAACACAGTGAAATATTGTGACAGTCACTCTGACAACTGAAAAAGCTGTTACATTATTAACAGGTATTTAATGTTATATAAAGCTTGACTATATTGGTCAAGGGTTGATTCATATCCAGAGTGGAATGGAGAAGTATTCCATCACTTCTCAGCAGAGTATACAATTTGCAACTAACAAATTGTTTATTTCTAAAGTTTCCTATTTAATATTTTTGGACTACTATTGATTGGACCTAAACCATAAGAATCTAATCTGTGGGTGAGGGAGGACCACTGTAATTTTCTAGTGGAGAAATCTTGCAGTCAGAATCTTTACCAAATGTTCACCTAACAATTTCACCAAAAATCAAATATATTAATATTCTCTACCTTCTAATATTTTACAATGGCTTCATAGGGAGTGCTTCTCAAGTTTCAGTATTTGTACGTGTTAGCTATGCACCTGTTAAACAGAGGATTCTAATTGGGGAGGATTAGGGCCTGAGATTCTGAGTTTCTAGTAAGATCCTTTGTGGCCTCGTGAGCTACACTTTGCAAATGAAGTCCTATAGGAAACCCTTACAACATTTTAGCAAAGGAGGAGGAAGCAGAAGGCTGATCATTCTTTGTTACAGCCTTCCATTAGCTTTTCCTTTACCTTACTTGAGATTTTAAAGGATGCTTTCTTTCTTCAGTGGTTGCTTAGTATGCTAAATATAAAAAAAGTCAAATACCCATTTTTTTCCAGTGTTTACTCCCTTTTTTATTTTAAAGAGAAACAAAAACAAAATAACAAAAACAAAACAACACAGAAACAATAAAAATGATATAGAATTTATTCTTTTCTCTTTGTAGAATTTCAAAAAAAGATGATAGGAAATTAACAATGGTTGTTGTATAACCTGTTGTTGTCTTCAAAGTAGTTTCTCAGATTACCAGATATAAGCATGCAAGATTGATCAAACAATTAAACATTAACTGTTCCTTTCAATTAAACCAATTTTAAGGACATGTTTTCAGTGGGGGATTTGCATGGGTTTTGAGTATTCCTTTCTCAGAGAAAAATATATAGAAGATCTGTTTTGGAAAGGCAAGAGATCTACATATGCTTTATTTACTAGTTTTGCCTGATAGCCTCAGATGGTTAATATCAATTGATATTCTTGTGTTGGAGATACTGTACTGTGTTATGGTTTGGAAAGGGGAGGTAATCACCAGTCAGGGAATTATGCTGAAACTCTTCCATAATGATCATGAAAGATTAAGCTATACTGTGTTTTATCTCAAGGACAAGGTGCTCTTTAGCAGTCCAGAGCAGCCCATCAAGGAGCACATGGGTAACGGCAGACCTGATTGCAGCTGTGTAGATGCAGATGGAATTCTGTATCTTCATGGAATTCTGCACGCAGTGGTTCTACAGGTCTCTCAGTAGCCAGATAGATTATTACTGGCCTCGCCAGTATTTCTAAACAGCCTTTTCCAGAGATAGCAGCTGGCTCTTGTAGAACTGAAATGTCCTCTTCAGCGGGAAAATTTGAAAGACTACTTCAACCATTTTGCTCTTGGTCTTATTTGCTGGACTGAAAGATTGTCACACACAAATGGTCTTACTGCTTGGCGTGACTGCGTTTTATGTTCAGGGTCATATAAGAATAGATGAGAGCTGGACTCACCTCTTCTAGGAAAATGCAACTGGGGTGGGAGAATACCCCTGTGTCAGGATTTTTGGCAGCCCCTGGAGACTCCTTCTCATCTAGCTGCTGGCATCAAATTGAAAGAGACTAAAAATATTTTATTTCTTTCCCAGGATATTTTTTTCTGGCCCTGCACAACAGTCTCTAGTTCCAAAGCCTTTGTTCTTAGGAGGTTTTCTCAGTTTCTACTCTCTTCTGTCAGGGATGAATCAGTGATGATTTGGAAAATCTGACTGTTTTTCATCTCAGCACTCTTTCCTTTCTATTTTCCTCTAATGCTGCCTTTCTGGTTGGTTGCTTTATTGGGATTTATGTCTTGTACCCAGAGCCAAGCAATCATGTTCTTTACCTGCATTTCATGCATAAGGTAGATAATACCTTCCAAATTCTGGAAAATAGTCATCTCTAACTTAGAATTCTATCCTAAGGCAAACGTTCAATCACACATAAAATGGAATAGAGATCTTTTAACATGCAAAGTTTTAAAAGTGTTACTTCCAAGAAAAGCAAATATTTTTGATAAAAGTTTTCTCACTAAAATAAGGAATAAACTAAAACCACAAATATCTTGGATGGAGTTTGGAAGGAGGCAAAGTGTGGGAGAAGGGAAGGCATGTACAAATCTTCCACTTAATACCACAGGAGAGTTCAGAGATATCACACTTCACTGTTAGGCTTGCAGATGCAAATCACAGGAAAGAACGGCTAGAGGGGTTGACATTTTTGCCCCTGAGGATGAGACTTGCAGTACAGAGAAGCACAAAGGAAAGGCTGTTTTTTAAAATTTTGAAAAGTTGAGATTAAAATTATATATTCATATATATGTATATGACAGTGTGATATACTTCAAGGGATATCTTTGATAGTGGTCTTGAGTTGAGTAACGAAAGTCATTTAAGTTCAGAAACCACTTATTAAACATACAGTGTGTGCCAGATGCGATGGAGGCAAAGATAAATAATAGGACATTTCTACATTTCTATACCCAAGAGCCTCCCAATCTAGGGCCAATAAGACACAGAAATACTATGATGTAAATGTGAAAAGATATGTTGCAAATAATGCTCTGGGGAGTATGAGAAACGAGCAATGACGTCAGGGCCCTGGGGTTAGGGAGGGTGCAGGGAAAGCTGCAAGTGAATGCCATTGTCCAATATCCTGTTTGAACTGCTTAATTTTCTGATTTGTTGTTTGGCTGGACAGAATGTAAACAATAGAGAACTTCTCTCTGAACTGTAAAATAATTGTATGATAGAAAATGTAAAATCTGTATGACAGATTTGTACAGCTGGAGCACTGTAAAGAAGAAAGGAGAAAATTATCCTAGATGGAGAAGGAACTGTAAGAGAATTGCATAAATAGGATAAAAGCAGGTGTGTGAGGAAGCTGGAAAGTCATATGGGAGTACAGAGTGCATGGAGGAGATTCAGCCAGTGCTTAGTGGGCAGCGATAGATATTCAGAGAAAAATTAATAGCAAAAAGGAACAAGATGCTGAAGATCCTGAAACTGAAGTGGTTCATAGACAATCCTGTGTAACAGTTGTTGTATATCTCCAGTGCCTTGCAAGTGTCAGGTGTGGTGTAAGTACGTAAATTCAACACAATGGGACCCATCATTTGTCCTTTGGAGAAAAGCTGGAAGGGGCTACTCCCTGAAAGAGTATCACTCATGATACTGCTACCACTCACAAGGATGCTGGCAAAACACATCTTAAATAATTACTAAATCTTTGAAGTGAGCACTTCATCCAATTATCATTGCTTCCCTAGGCTGTATGTATGGGTAGTAAGTTAAATTTATAAATAATACTGAGACTTAGAAAAATTAAGTGACCTATTGATTTTGGAACAGTATGTTTATTTACATTATGTAGGTGTTTAGATCACCCATTTATAAAATTGAACAATATTTGTAGAAGATCATGTTATTGTGAGACTATTTTAGTCTATAAGAATCTCATATTGTTGTGTTACATTTAACCTAAGGTGTAAGGTCACATAAATATGACTCCAGCTTTGGTGTAAAATACTGGATAAGTATCACTTATCAGAAATGCTCAGGACTAGAAATGATTTAGTTCTTGGGTTTTTTTTTTTTTTGAGATATTTGTATGGAATTTACTGGTTGAACATCCCTACTGAAAATTTAAAATATGAAATATTCCATAATCTGAATTTTTTGAGTACTAGCATCAGCACTAGTTTTGGATTTTAGAACATTTTGGATTTTTAAATTAAAGATGTTCAATCTATATATCTGGAATGAAGTACTACACTTATTCTTATGTTTTATCAAATCTAAGATGGCGTCAGGTGATACACCACCATATTATTTAATATACCACTGAAAAATAAAATAATATGCCTTCAGTTAAATTATGACATGTCAACAACCATAAGGTATAATATCATTTTAGAGATGTTAAAATGTGAACACTTGCTCATCGTAGAGTAAATGAAACATATTTCTTACTGAGTAGTGAAATTGCACAATTTAAGTTCTCTTTTTTATAATACACACTATTTCTAAATTCAAATATATTATTTTATCTTCAGAAAAGTTGAACTTTTAAGTGGTGAAAATATTTACATTTCTATAATGAGAAATAGAGATAGTAGACATCAGTAATTTATACTTCTCCTTATTTTTTGCAGTTTTGCATAGTGAACCCAGAGCCTTGTACATGCAAGGTAAGTGTGCCACCACTGAGCTCTACTCCTCACCTTTGTTACTATTTCTTTACACAAATTTAACAACAGCTTGCGACTGATATGGTAGGTAAATTCTCTACAACATGTTGTGCTCACACAGGTTAAAAAAAGAAAGAAATTTGCTGCAAAGCATGGTGTAACAAAGTCACATTTATTTTAATCTCTACTTCTTCCCCATGCCAGAAACCAAAAAGGCAAAGAAACCTGAAATTTAGAAATGCAAAAACCTTATTTACACTGAAAATTATAAATGACCAAAAGCCTAAAACACTATCTATCAATCGTAACTGCATCAAATATAGGGTTATTCGAATTAAATGGAGGGAAGACAATGGAAATGAACATTCACCTGTGTGGGCCTTAAGCAGAGCACAGATTTCTCACAAGTCAACAACTGTGCCCTGGGGCCATCCATGATTATTTAATACTTGGACAATAGGAGTAAGGGTGTGGACAACCATGAGAAAAATGAAGAAAATGTTTATTGGCATGTAGTGCTGGCCAAGGATAAACAGTAATCATCAAATAAAAGATCTTTGTGATAAGATACTATGGTAAGTGACATAGAATTGGCTGGGTAATCTGCTGAGGAGTGATGTCGCTAGGACAGAAGACAGCAGATTCGGTGAGAAAGAGTTCAGAGATGACAAATCAGTCGATACAGGTCAGATGTATGGCCCTTCCATATTGTTCTTTATGGAAAAATAGGCCAGGTTAGAACTGCTAATGTTGACAGATGAATGATAAGAAGGATATATCCCATGCAAGACCTGGCACTGTGCTACATAAACAAAAAGATGAAAGATAGATGTTTTATAATAAAGGGCAGATGAAGGTGCACTTTAGAACAGAAACTTCCTCAGAAATAGAAGAAAATTTATGCTTCCTTATGCCACCAGAAAATGAGAGAGGCAAGAGGATATTATGGGAAAAAAAAATCAATGAGATAGTATTTAAAAAGAAACAAAAAGACACCATTAAAAGATAGATCAAAAGTCCCTGTGTGTGAGGTGGGAGTCTAATCCTGTAGACATAGAGATTGAAAACAGCAGATTACCTTTAAGTGTGGTCTTCTCCCTGAGCTTACCTGCATTACCAGAGCAAGGGTTTCCAGACAAGATGCTGTTTTTGAATAAAAGTTCAAATAAGCAAGGATAGATGAAACATGGTGCTTATGAATACTTCTTAGATAATAAAACAAAAATCAAAATGTAAAACTGACTTGATATAATTCAGCCTGCCCTGAGAAAAGTCAAATGTAAGTCTCTGAAGAGAAGCACAGCTTTAAAGAATCGTTTAATTTTCAGGGAAGACAGAATTGATTTAAATACGGGCCTTATCCTGAATATCAATGGGATTATGACAAATTGAATATAAATGTTAAAACTTGTCAACGTAAAACTGAAATTTTCCATGTAATTACCTGACTTTAGAAGAAAGAAGAGGTGAAATGATAAGCTTCTGGAGAAGTCTTATATTTTGTAGCTAGCAAAATTACATACCTTCCTGACAGAAATTGAAAAAAAAAAAAAAACAATTTTTTTTGTTCCAAGAACTAGAGCTTTATATATTACAGTATTTGATATCAATCTACAAGTATAATCACTAAGAAAACTACTATAAGAAATAAAAGTGAAAACAAAATTTTAAAGCACCAGATAGCAATAGGTAGAAAACAAAACAATCTAAAAGTATGACATATAAATCGGTTTAAGACCAAAACTACCTGGTATAACAATGACTATAATAATATTGCATTTTAAAAGAAAAGAAAAGATTTCCATCTTGGATTTAAACTACAACAACACAATCAAATGAATTCAGCGTTGAAATATAAAAAGCCTGGAGTGATGATTAATTTTAAGTGTCAGTCTGATTAGATTAAGGAACACCTACCTTTTTTTTTTTTGTACCAGGAATTGAACTCAGGACCTTGTGCTTGCCAGGCAGGCGCTGTGCCACTGAGCTGTATCCCTGCCCTAGGATTGCCTATCTTGTAAATAGCTGGTACGACACTGTTCCTGTGAGGGTGTTTCTTCAGAAGTCTGGAATGTGAGTCAGTGAGGCAGTGAGAGTTCCTTTATTGTGGGTGAAAACTATCCAATCAGCTGGCAGCCTAGATACGACAGAAAGGCAGAGGACAAGTGAATTCTCTTTCTTGGAGTTGGAAATTCCTTTCTCTCCTCACCTGGGTCATCAGAACTCCAAGTCTGGTGGCTTTTGAACTCAGTCTAGAATGACAACTTTGGCTTGTTCCATGAACTTGGACTGAGCCACGCTACCTACATCCCCGGTTCTTCAGCTTCCCTGTGTGTCACAGGGTTTCTCAGTCTGCATAATGGCATATGCCAGTTTTCCTAATGAATTTTTACCTCCTCTCCTCTCCTCCCCTCCCCATTTCCTTTCCTCCCCTCCCCCTCTCCTTC
>NW_004955438.1:3841681-3895763 GCF_000276665.1 Chinchilla lanigera | reverse complement strand
TTCTCTTCTCTTCTCTTCTCTTCTCTTCTCTTTTCTCTTCTCTCCTCTCCTCTCCTCTCCTCTCCTCTCTTCTTTATCTTCTCTTCCCCTCTCCTCTCCTCTCTTCTCACCCCTCCCTTTTTCTCCTCCCCTCCCCTGCCTCTCCTTCTGCTCCCTCCAACTTTCACTCTTCTTTCCCTTCTCTTTCTACTACTTTTTTCTTATTCTCCTTCTCTTCATCCTCCTCCTTCTGTTCTTTCTTCTTTTTCTCTCCCTCTGTCCCTTTCCCACCATCTCCTCTCTCTTTCTCCCTCTCATTTGGACTCTCTCTATATATTCTACTAGTTCCATCTCTCTCATGGATCCTAATACACCTGGAAACAAACTCCATTCCAATAAGTTGAGCATAGTTAAATGTTTTGGCTCAACTATGTACACAAAACACAGAGATCATACAAAAACATTGACATATGTATCTATCTCCTGCTATCTGTCCAACCCCATCTGCTTAGATATATTCATGAATATATAGATATGGTTAAAATATCCTGTTATCTGAAAACAAAAGATTTGAGAACAATTTCTATTAGCATAGAATTGTTTGATTAAAATGCTTATAAATGAATAGAAACATTTCAAATGATGTCAAGAATCTGTTTCAATACTTTTCTATTTTTTCTGACTTCAAATTTTAATGGTAAGCATATGTCACTTTTAAAATTTACTTTAAAATATGAAAATGCATTTCCTATCAGAAAAGTTTAAGCCTATTTGTTCTGTCTTCTGTTCCATCATAAATGCATAATGCTTTCACTTGCTAGTCAATTATAAAAAAATGGCTGGAATTGCTATAATACACAAGTTCATTTTTTATTTAAACTAGCTAAATTCACAGACATTTAAAGTAAATATGGCATGTGTTCATCACTTTTCTATATTTGCCCCAAAAATATATTCAATATTTAAAGTCAAATCATGAGAATACAGGTATATTTTTCTATTCTTGTTTTGCTTTTTAAATGAACAAACTTTCCCAAAACAGCCAAAAAATTATTTTCACATCTACAAAGAGGAATTTTCAAAGTGCAGAGGAAATTAAAACACTAAAGATGAACATTATTAATATGATTATATATTTTTTCTTAAATTATTTAAATTAAAATTTTATGATTGGCATGTATCATTTTTGAAATGGGAAAAAATCTAATGGTGAAGATGTGAAATCCAAGTGTTGGTATGAGAATTTTATTTAAAATATCTTATACTTCTCAACTGCAGGGCTTTCTGCTACTTCCACCTCCTTCTTAGCTCTATTTCCCTTCCTTGCAGGTTTCCAAATGCAAATATTTGTTGAACCACCAGCAAGTACTGTACTAGTTTCCACATAGGGATTGAAGTTTCAGTGGCAGGGAGAGAAATATGTCTACGAGTAACAATAATATAGTTTAGTGTGTGCTATAATAAAATATCAAAGGGCAGAGAAAAGGACTTGATTAATATTCAGAAAATTTAATATAACAGAAAGTATTTGAATAGAAATCTAGGGAATAAGCACAATTTGGTAATCAATGAAAACAAGGGAATGAAAGATTCACAGTTTAAGAAATTACTTAGCATGGATTAAAGGTATTAAGTAAGCTATGCTGTTTGATCAAGGGACATGCTCTGCTTTCTGGGGTTGCAGTAATAGCTCTATGAATGCAGACTGGATTCTGCTTGCTATAGAACACAAATGCCGCTCCACGATGTCTGAATTGTGTCTAAATGACTCACGCTCTGTGTGTTGCTGGGGAAGATGGAAGGGCAGGAGATTTATTAAAATTGCTGTGATGGGTAGTGAGATATTAAGGGATTTCTGTGTACTTCAGATAAAACTTGAGCTTGTAAAAGCTTTGGCAATTAATACAGTAGGCAGTGAGTAACCACTACCGATTTAAAATCAGAGAAATATGCGAAGGGGAGACTATGCAGGTAATGAAACTTAAGCTTGTTACTCTTTCATCTATACATACTGCTTTAAAGAGGCCTCTCCCATAGAACTGTGTATACTTCCGACTGGACAAAACTCTATTCGGCCTTCCCTCTGCTGACGGCATGAAGTCTGCTCATTAGGATGATCGTGGATATCATGAACTCAAACGATGATACTTTCTATTAAAAAAGTATTTTCCTAAGTTGTCCTCTCTATTTTTCCTGAACATTGCCATCTCTGTCTTTTCAGTGCATAGGAATATTAGGGAGAAGCATGTGATCTAGGTCAAGAGAGGGCACAGATGCTGATTCCCTGAAGATGATGGTTTCTCTCTTGCCCTTAGCAATATCATGAAGATGGTATGAGTGGACCTGACCAATTTCTTTTTCTTTCAGATCCTACTGAAGCTGAGATTCCATCTTTTTCTTGAATAATCCACACTCTTTATCCAGGTCCTTTGTGTTACCTATTTCTTCAGTGTGTGTTTAAAATTATCTTTCTACCTTTCATGGGATCTTCTCTTCCTTATCTCTAGCTGAAGGTTCACACTACTGTGCTTCTATAATTGCCCTGGGAGAACAGATCACAGAAGATAGAGAACTGCACTGGTATTCTGGTTCTTTAACATATCCATGTGAGAATTACATGAGTCCACTGCTCATTGGCTGATCCGAGGCACATGGCCTAACATGAGGTGAAGTGTGAGCAATTTGCATGTTAAGCAGAGGAGAACCAGAAACACAAATGAGTAGGACTCACTTTACCTGGAATCAATACATCCTTTCTTCTGTGGCTCAGCGTTTTGTTTGGGGAAATCCACTGAAGAGCAATACTTTTTATCACCTAAGTTTGGAAATACTGGGAAAAAAGAGTACAAATTTAAAGGTAACACTGGAGATCAAAATTTAAGCATTATTACTGTGTAATAGACTGGAGGAAAGTTGTGGACACAAACAGCTTCCAAATATTTAATCCCATCCTCAGACTGTTACCTTCCACAGGGGGCAACCTAAGAGTGGAAAATGAATGAGTTTTGATAGGTATGGTGAAGACTCATCAAATAGACACATTGCCCACTTCCCAGAGGGGCGAACAAAATGGGTGACAGAGGGAGATGAGAAATGTTACTTACATCCCCTAAGAATACATACATGCAGGGAAATGGTAATGCTTTGTTCTAAGTTGTATCCATAGTACTCAGCACAGAAAAGAATTCATAACCTATTAACTGAATAAAATGGCATATCTGTGAATGTCTGAGCTGTATTTGTTAGATATCTCAATGAAACTGAAAAATGATATTAAAATTAAAAAACTGTGATGAATTAATCCTATAAGAGAATTAATATTAAAATAATATTTAATAGCAGTATACTATTTACCATAGTAATGACTTCAATTATATCATAAGTCAACATTAATGGATTAACATGCTTATATTAGTGCATTTTAAAATATACACTCTAATATATTATTAGTTATGCCAAAATTTATAGTTTACATTAAATTATGTTAATATAAATTTAACATTGCTATTATTATTTAATATAAGGATTCTACGATGGCTTGAAATATCTGAAGCTCATCTGTAGATCCCAAGGCAAAATTAGAACCTCCCTAAAATAGATTTTCTGTTTCATTAAATTCTTTTTTATTTTCTAATGAGTTAGGTGAGCCGTACCTTCCTGGCTTTTGTTTTAATTCCACCCTAATAGTGGAATTCTGCCTTAAGTGAAAGTTCAGAAACAAGTGGAAATGAAAGTTTAAAAGGAAAAACAGATGGCAGATTGAAAAAAGAAGGCAAGAAAATGAAGCAGAGACAGTCAACTTCATAGGAAGCCCAGAAATGAGAACCATACTAAATATTTAGCATATTCATAAATGACAAGAGAAATAAGGAAGAAGAAACAAGGGAATTTACCTGTATATAATTTGTAAATGCAGTGACAGCTAAAACCATGCAAAAAAGAACCAGAAACAAGATAAAACACTGAAAATATTTAAGACTACCTTGTCTTGGTTACCACACTCAATGTTAATAACGGAGAGGAATATGAACAATATAATTTCATTGCTAGCCAGGATGTGTCTTGAGACCACAAGAACATTAAAACACTTATTTATTCAATAACCCAATTAATATTCTTTTTTTATTTATCAGATTACATTAACTATGGGCCAGTTAGTTCCATTAATGACTGTATGTTCTTAATATAATCAGAGTCATGTGCTCAATACAGGTCAGTAATATTCTATCGACTAAAAAATACATCACACTGCAAATCCTAGTTACTCCTTTGGTAAATATGCTTGGTCATGAAAGAAGTGGAGTGGAAATAGCAGTGTATGAAGAACAGGTAGGGCAAAATGTAGTTTAAAAGGAGAATGTTTATGATTTATTAAAGTATTATGGTATTATACTGGAAAAATAACAAAATTTGTGGGTTAAGATAGGTTAGCAATATCACTTTTATTAGAAAGTACAAAATACTCGTATTTGCTAATATCAATAGGTAATTAAACTTTATACTGCCAATACTTACCCATAGGGGAGTAACTGAATTCTTTCCTACTTACTTCTGGATAGTGTTCATACACTTTCAGCAAGAGAGGCTTTGTGAGTAACCAAGTAAGTACATGAAGTAAGTACAAGAATTAGAAGACTGGGGCTCATTGATTTTAGCTCATGCCTTGGAAATGACCTTGTAAAGACCTAGACATGATAAATGGTATCACATGGTTTCTCTTTCATGAGAAGCATATTTATGTTTCATGAGAAATATATTGATGTAAGCATAAAAGAAGACACAAAACATGATGTGTTGAAAATCTTTATGACAAAAAGATGCTGTTTTTAAAGCTTTGCTAAGTCGTGCAGATTTATATATAAAACAGTACATAAGACCTTCAAACACAATGAATGGATCAAGAATTAGAAGACTGGGGCTCATTGATTTTAGCTCATTGACATAAGCACCTGCCTGGCAAGCACAAGGTCCTGAGTTCGATTCCCAGCACCAAACCAAAAAAAAAAAAAAAAAATTAGAAGAGACACGATATATATATCCTTAAATTTGTTCAAAGGAAGTTTCAGGTCATTAATATACATGTTTTATATGTAAACACACATTAGAATTTAATACATAACCTGAGCAACTACTTTGAACATAACAATATGCATCATACTAACCACTGTTAAACTCCAACTATGTTGTTTTAAAATTTTGCATCATTGTTTTTTTCTCTTTAAAATAAAAAATAAAATAAATTAATACATAAATATATATATACATGTAGTTTTAAATAGATGTGTATGTACTTAAATCCAAGTGAATATCAATGTGCAAGTTCCAAGTAAATATCTGTAAATAGTGGAAAATATGTATTAATGTGTATTATATTTTCATATTAAAGGGATTGTAATTAAGGCTAATAATTCTCTGTTCAAGGGTATATTAATGACCACTGAAACTTTTCTCATTTCATCAATTCCTGTAGAATTGCAAGCATTTAGAGTTTAACCACAGACAGAGTCCTTGAATACTTGGTTTAAGTTGTTTAACATCCCACAACAACTCCGTGAACTCTGACCTATTCTCGCCCCTTTGTTGGAAATGAGAAAAGTGACTCTGGAAGAGGGAGCATGATGTGCCTCATCCCTCATCACTAACAGAAGGTCCAAGTTGTTTCTGAGTCCCAAGCCCATCTTTTAATTCTGTGCTGTCCTACCACCTTTATGCCTTTTATCAGAACTGGCAGCACTAGGGGGCTGGGGATTTAGCTCAGCAGCACAGCACCTGCCTGGCAAGTGTGAGGTCATGAGTTCGATTCCCTGTACCAGAGAAAAACCAAAAAAAAAAAAAAAAAAAAAGAACTGGCAGCACTAAACATGTATCTATGTGTTTAGGTTGTAAAATTCTTGAAGTTTAAAACCACCTATGGACTTAAAATAAATCCTAAACAAAACTCTTAATTTTCATAAGTGATAATCAAGGCCGATAAACTTAAACAAATAAGCAATTATAGTTGACAATAAAAGGCTAAATAGAAGTACAAGTGCGATTTTACTGCTTAAGTTAATATCACTAAGGCTAATAGTGGGCTTTCGGTCTTTGCCAAAATATGAACTCAGTATGATGAATTATGCATTACATGGGCTAAACTGATTGTGAAATCCTCTAAAGAATTTAGTTGAATCCTGTTTTTCCAGTTACAGCTTTATTTGCCTCAGGGAGATTTTGGTAGTGAGGAGAGGTTCATAGAAAATAAACATTTTCTTTGAAAAGAAAAAGATTTCTTCAAAGATTTCCCACCTCACTTAGGAATATTTGGGAATTTATAAACATATTCCCATAAAGAAATAAGGCAAAATGAATAACAACAGCTGATATATTTTGAATGCTTACAGCTGTTGGGTTCTGTTTGAAGGGCTTTACATATATTAACTTGCTAATTTTCCCAAAACAAAGGCAAGAATAAACCTGAGTTAAAAAAAAATTGTCACCATAGCACTTCTTTTTCTGGTAGGGGTAGACTCTGCCTAATGAAAATGTGAATATGTCAATCACATACCCGAGCTGTCAATTATTAGCTATGTGGGAAAAATCATTATAGAGTGATTCGTAGTATCAGTGTTTTCTAACACATTTGAAATATTGAATTTATAAAGTGTTGGTATAGGTAGAATCTTTCAAAATATCTTTTTTACACTACAAAATCTAATTTTGTTCCTCATATGTGTCTGTCAGCTCTTCTGCTATATTTCAAATGCCTGACTGAACCCTGTAGAGCTAGTTAAACAGTAGGTTTTCATTTTGTTTTATTTTTTTGAGGTATTATTAAAGTTGTATGCTATATCTGTACTGCATGGGTGACTCTGTTCTCTCCTCCTAGAAGGCTTACTTTTACTTTGCTCAACCCCATTGTATTTTCCTATGACCAAGGAACGTGTCAGCATAAGTCACTGAAAAGTGTATATTCTGTTCCTGGTTTTCTGGTCAAGGAAGGATCATAGAATCCTTAAATTAGAAAGAAGGCCCTACATGTCACGTAGAGGGCGACCTCTTCTATATAGAGGAGAAAACAAAAACTACCAAAAGGTAAAGTGATATGACTCTTACTAAGCATCTCTTTTTGCTAATTCATGTTTTTCACACATTGATTGAAGAGTTGCATATATTTTAGTAATTCTTAGTTTGTATTACTTAGTTTAGTAATATTTAAATTGTCTCGGAATTGAGCAACTAACAAGAGAAGATAGATAATGTTTAGTAGACTGGACTCTTGGCCATACCTCAGTGAAATTTTCAATGTGATTCCTTTTTGTCCTCTCTCTCATTAGTAATATAGTTATTATAGTTTATAATATACTTTTTATTTTTTGGTACCAGGAATTGAACTCAAGACTGTGAGCTTGCCAGGTGGCACTTGTGTCACTGAGCTATATTCCTGGCCCAATAATACAGTTATTCTTTTAGGAATAATAATTTCATCATAATAATTCTAGTTGGAATATCATGGTTGGTTAGCTGGCATCTAGCTTCATGTGTGTTCTTGACCTTTCTCCTTTTTCCCCTACCATTCACTGAGTACCTAGTAATGAATATATTGCAGATCACACCCTGTTAAGAATTAATGACTTAATTATAGCCATGCTGCTTGCAATATCTTTTTAAATAAATCTCAAGTGTAGCATTGGGTCATCTCACCAGGACAGCAGAGAGAGAAGTGCACCTGACTGATAAGTCCTTGTCAATGGGCAAACAGGGCCATCTCTTTCAATGAGTATTATGTTAGTTTTGACCACCCATTGCTGAATATGATGCTGATCATATGGGAAACCCAAAGATGTAAAGGGCATGGTCTCCGCCTTTAAGGAGTTTCTGTGGTACTATGAGTCAGGGTGAGGTGTTAGCATGGGTAATTTGGAAGTGGGAAATTGAGCAGAAAGGTAAAGCAGATGAGAAGGGAAAGCTACTTGTGTGAAATGAGTATAATGAGCCAAGTTCAAGTGAAAAAAATGAAAGGATTCATTTATTATATATTTACTTAGTACCAAGAATTATCCAAAGCACTTCACTCGTACTTATATAATAATGCATAAACATACCTAATGTGTAATAATATCTTAACCCAATTTATTACCAAATGAGGTAGACAGTGCTATTATCTGCATTTTGCAGGCAAGAAAGAGTTTGCTAGCTTCAGTTTACTCGCTTAAGGGCATTTGCCTGTAAAATGAAGTAAACTGATTTTGAATCCAGGCAATTGATACAAGAAGCCAAGTGTTAAATCATTATACTGCAATGATAAAAGGTCATGATTTGAACAGCTGATCTGTGACAAATATGAATGTTTAATTGATCTATAAAACACAAGTGTTTTAAACCAACCTAAGAGGTCATCTTGCTTCCTTAAATGTTGGTATGGACTATACTGATGTTACCACTTTATTTAGCTTTATAGGTGCTTGTAAGAGTTCTATTTATATTTGTATAAGACAATTTGGGAAGATATGTATTTTATTTTATTTTTTTTTTTGGTACTGGGAATCAAACTCAGGACCTTGCGCTTGCAGGGCAGGTACTTGCGCCATTGAGCCATATCCCCAGGGAAGACGTGTATTTTAAAGAAAAGAATTATTTTCCTGTTTATTAAGACTTAAAATATTTAAAGATATTTAAAATATGTTGTTTTACTATATTCTAAATATTAACATATGTTATTTAGTATATTTAGTAATGTATATGTTACTTAGTATATTTAGTAACACACCCTAAATTAAATTAATTCTAAAGTTTTTACTTAATATTTTAAAAATGTTTTTAAAAGGTCCCAATATAAAGAGAATCAAAATGACTTTACTCACTCTTATCCTTTAGCTGAAATGATTGTCTAGCAAAATCATCATACTTCTACTTAGACTTTACAGAAAAGGTGAAATTGCCAGTGATTTAATGGTAAACGATGCAAATCATGTGTGTGTGTGTGTGTGTGTGTATGGGGGTGTGGGTGTGTGATGGATTTGAAGGAAAAGTGAAGGGAGGAATGAAGAGTGGGAGTCATAAGTGAAATATCAGTTTTATTGTTACCACGCGTTGAGGCAATGGTAAGATTGCCATCCTGTGTTCTCATTCTTTCTCTTTCCTAACAGCTTTATGCCTGTGATGATCAAGGAGAGGTATAAGCTGATCTCTAAAACAGATAAACAGTCTCCTGGCACTTCTTTCTAGATCTCTTCCAAGAGATGTGAAAGGAACCACTGTAATGAAATCTGCTCATCTCTTACAAACATCATAGTCACCTTTAGGTCCAATGGTATCAAAGGATGCTGATTGTTGAGATAATTATCCAAGATAAACATCTAGAGTTTAATTCTTTCATAAGGCTTGGGCTTCTTAAACAAAGTGGCCTGGATTGTATTCTAAACTCAAGAATCAGTGAAAAATTTCAAGGGCACTGAGGTGAGTCTCAGTGGAATTCCATACATTTTTTCCTCCAACTTTATCAGAATTCTTGGTTTGCATATTACTCCATACTTTGAGAAACCAGAACTTACATTGATCATAAGTGGTGGTCCCAATATGATATGTAGGACACACTGGTATCTTGCTCATATTAAAATATCCAAGTCATATAAATCAGATATCTTAATGACAATGTAGCACACATGCCAAAATCCAGTGTAGAAATTGCTTAATATTATGAATAAGTCTTTCCTAGTGCCTTTGGTCTGTTGTTAAAATGATTATCTTAAATCTGATACAGGCCTGAAAATACAATGTGCCTTCTCTCATCAGAGAGCTCTACATGTGCTAATGGAAGTTGTTACATTTATCTTGTAACTTTTCATGACCATGCTGTCAAATCGTGGACCACTTCACCACCGCAGTTCATGTTGCTTTGACAAACTCCTGTGCACATTGCATCATTCCTGATGTCACAGACATAAGGCTCACAAGTTGGATCTATGTAAAGCTTAGAAGACTGAACATTTGAGTTGAACTGGCTAGTTACTGAAACAACGGGCCAAGCCATTAAAGTTATAAGTAAACAAACCATGGTTTTAATTAATTGGTTATGATTCAGAAAAAGGTTGAGAAGTACTTTGGTATAGTAAGGCCACAAGCGGTAGGAAAGAAACCACTGGGCACAACAAAGAAGATCCTAATTCTGGAAGGCTATGGGCAAGTCACTTCACTCTTCTGAATACTGGTTTCCTTGTCTATTAAACACTGAAGTCATTACTGGACTATCTGTTCAATTAGGCAAGTCCATTAGAGAAACTTATTGCACTGGTTAAAAGTTGCTGACTTGAAGCTGGGTTAACCCTTTTTAACACTAGCTATGGTGGTGAAGAGAACCCAGTAATTCTTCACACAGGTTCCTTCTGCCTATGCATCACTCCCCCGCACATACTATAAGCAATACTTTTACAGTAAGCAATTTGAAAGAAAAGACTATGCTTTAACTATCATTATGGGTCCCACTGTTTCATGTAGTAAATAGCTATCCCATACATTTTAATTGAATAAAATAATCCTTTATCCAAATTTGGAGATCCAAGGGCAAATATTTTGGGAGCCAGAATTACATGATTACTTTTTAGTTTAACAATAAATCCAACTCCTTTGGATTCAGTTAAAGAAATTTTCCTTTGCTTCTGCCTGACTCTCAATTTCTCCACTGAAAGAGCGTGTTCCTTACTACTGTTATGGAGGACCCATGTCCCTCCACGACTGTCTAGTATTGCACACACCAAGGGAGTTGCCAGAGTTCAGCTCAAGTCAACAGTTCTTCTTTAAGGTAGATGGGAAAACTACATGATTGCTACCATATTTTATCTCTAAGTTTAATTTCTTTTAGTGTTGTTGGAAATCATCTAGTTCTTTCCATATGCTACTAAAATGGGAGGTTGTGAAAGACTTTTATTTCTATCTTTTGGAGCTCAGTGGAATGTTGTCATTGTTTAAAGGAGTTAAATTTTTCCAGTACTATTCCTGAGATGAGGTGCATGTTAAATATTCTTTTAGCCACGAGGAAATAGATATAAAACTACATTTTATGAAAATATGGTGTTTGTCAGAAGTTATCTTTCCCAAGTTTTTGGGTTGTTTGCTCCTTATTTATTGGAGGGGTGGTTCCAGTTTCCTAATGCAATAAATCTGTAACTTTGCATCTCAGTGGCTGATCAGTTTTCTGAGTTCCTTTAATTAAAATTGAGGATGTGAATTCAAAACTTTCACTCTATTCGAGTATGAGGTTTCTTTGAATTTCATTGGTCCTTCTGTATCATCCTGACAGTTGAAGAGCAGTAGGCTATTTATCACTATCTTCTCTCCTCACCAGTCTTTAATGTTAGCCAGCTGCAAGACAGCTGCCACATTTCCAACCCAGAAATGCCTGCAAATCAGCTGTGTATATGTAGAACCCCAGTATGAGGGCCTTTCAGCTACAGATTGAGGCTCTCAGTAACAGAATTCCAATTCGTTGGGTTTGTGTTACTCGCCAGCCTTGGCCTTCATGCACAAACCAACTTGGGAATGAAACAGAGATTTAATTCAGTTTATTCCTTTTAAGTGACGGAGTAAAACCTCTTTATTAGTTTTCCTTTCCCAATATGACCAGTTTTATTTCCTTTTCAAATTATTGTGTCTAAATAGACAGGACCTTGGAATGAGATCACCAAGTCAACATTCCATTATGAATCTTTTTTGACTGCAAGACATAGAAAGGGGAGAAGTTGGTAGAGAGGAAGGAGGCAGGGAATTAGTGTGAAAACATCACAGACAAGAGCAAACACTGGAGCCTAATGTTAGGACACATTTCCACCTGCAGCTGCCTTGAACCAAGTGCTCTTCTATTTGATTTAGGGCTATTTAGTAAGGTCTCTTTGACCTTTCCAGAATTATTTGTCTGTGAACATTCTCATGGCCATTCTGTCCCTGGACTTCATAAAAAGCTTTTCCAGAGGAATGGACTGCAAAGCAGTTTTTGCAAATTTCTTTAGAGAGATATCCATACTGGAATCTTCATTTACTGGCATTGATTTACTGGAAATGGATGGAAATTTCTTGTATTCTTCTTTGTTTACTTTTCCTCTGGGCCAATCTTCAACTTAAACATGATGTTATTATGCAGAGAGAGAGAGTAATTTTACTTGAAGAGTCAAACAGTGTTCAGTTCAAACCAGTAGCTTATTAAAAAAAAAGCTACCTTTTTTTCTTTATGTTTTTATAAGTATGCAATTCTATAGAGACTATCCTTACTTACAGTGAGTGTATATTCTAATTAACTGGTAGAATGATATGCAATAATCATTCAATTACATAAAAATTTGCCTCTCTTAATGTGATCAATGGTACATTTTTAGTTCTAGAGCATGGAAAAACCACTAAAGAAGTGGCATTCGCCAATAGTCACAGTTAGGTAGAGTATTATAGCTAATGGACCGTACACTCTTTTAAGTTTTTTGAATCAACGATACAACTCACAGCTCAGATTCAAAATAAACAGCTGCTGAAAGAGAATTTCAGACAAAATATTTTATACATTTGTTATGGAAAACAACTACCTGTTCCAGTTTTTTCTCTGACAGTCAGCTCTAAGTTAAATAGGGCAACATCCGAGCAGTGTTCTGTGAACTCTGCAACCATATCTCCTTTGTATCAAAAGTCTCACTAATGGTCAAAAGGAGTGTGATTTCTTTTCCCAGCTAATGATTCTTCTGAATAATCAGTTAACTGACAAAGAAGTTTGATTCCCTCAAATGTTTGATTTCCAACTATTCTGAGAAATACCTCATGAAAAATCACTTTGAAATTTGATTGAGCTTTCTGTGGGATTAAGGAAATACGGCAGAAATCATTGTCTTTGTGTAGCAGAATTCTACTGCTCTGTCAGAGAATACCTGTGAAACATCTAGGCTACCAGGGCATTATCCAAATGCCTTTGATATGGTACCTTCTTATTGACCAAGTGCTGCCATGATATTTGATCTGACAATGCAGAGTGAAATTATCAGGTTTTGCAACTTAAGTGATGGATTGGTATAATGATGTCAGGGAGAGGAGAGCTTTAGAAACTACTCTTATTTTTCTATTTTCCTCATTTATAGATTAAAACAATAGAAAAATTCTTCCCCCTCAATAGATTAATTTGTTTTCTTGATGTAAACCTAACTCTGTTGTGAAATTACTTTCAGCATAAATCAAAGAGAGCCCCTTATATCTACAAAAATGCATATCACATACAAAGAATGGAAATTACCCAAGGAAATAGAGTGTTTGATATCTTTTGTATAACATGTTAAACAATGACTTTTTTTTTAGCAATACATACATATTTGGCAAAGGTTTAAACACAGACAAAAATGACTAAATAAATTCTAGTAAGTACTTAACTCTACCAGTGAGAAAAAGGAATATGGGAGATATTGCTTCTACTAGGAGTATTTCATTTCTTATATTGCATGATGAATTGATGGTTTTTATATTATTTTTGTATGTCTAAAAGAACTCAGTATTAATGAAGAGACTCGAAGGTGAGTAGTTAAGAATTTTGGACTGTGAAACAACATAAGCCTAATTTAAATCTTGATTTTCCTATGTAATAGTTATTTTTGAGGCAATTAATCAGAGATAAATAGCTTCATCTGTAAAATAGGACTACAATGAAGTTTAAGAGTTTTTCCCTAGGTTAAGTGCATTAATCCATTTATAATACAGTGATACCTTGGTTCACAAATTTAATTTGTTCCATTGAGGAAGATGGTTTTGGTCTTGTTCTCAATGTGGAAATTAGGAATGGAAGTAAACTTTTGCCAAACACTTCTGTTTGTAAACTGAATTTTTTGCAAACAGAAGAGCTTGTGAACTGAGGCATTACAGTATTTAGCATACTGCTTCATGTGCTGTACTCAAAGACATATGATGAATATGTTTATACAATAATGTACAGGCCAGCTCATATGCTTGCAAATTATAGAATTACACCTTTTAAACTTATCGTCTCTATGATTGTAGTTGAGTTATTGAAACTGGAGGGTTGAATTCTCAACCTTATAAAATGGAATATTAGATTATCTTGTACAGGATCTGTAGAATTTCTAAATAGAGTGGTGTATAAAAATGCTGTGAAATATTTGAAGTCATGATTAAAAAGTGTTTTTGAGAAATAAGGCAGTATTAGTATTTTCACTGGAGTCACCACTCAATAATTTTGTTGAGTCTATCACTGTACTAGACATAGAATGCTAATTCTATGACTATAGCAATTGTTGTTTTTTGATCCTGACATATGACTTCTCCTCTCTTAAGATGCATAGTCTATTGAAGTAGATTGACAATAATAGAGGAGAATGTTTCTGGGCTTTGTAATGGGAAGGGGCAAGGTGAATAATTAGAGTTGAAGACTACCATACCATGGGGTATGAAGACTACCATGGGGGTAAAACATGTTAAGGAATTTGTTCCAAAGCATCACAGATGGACTTTTAAATTTATGTGGCAAAATCTGTATTACAACATTATTTTAATGTAATGGATATGCAATGATTAGATTAAGAAAGAGCAAGAAGGTAAGCAGGTAAATGAGTCCTGAAGGTTTTAATTAATCCAGAAAGAGATTATAGCAATCTGAAATAGGGTAGGGGTGAAGTGATGTTGGTGAAAGGTACGTATGGGGGTTAAAGAATGAACGATCCTTTGCATTTGTGGTGGGAGAAAGCGAGGTGGAAAGAAATGTTTCCTGCTTTGTTGATAGCAAACAGAAATTAATCTATCTGTGGAAAATAAATTTATTGAAATCCTACAGGCACATAATCATGAACATTAAAAACACACATTCTCTGCTCTCACAGTACTTGTAAACTAATGAAGAAGAACATAAATAATCAAATAAATAGATAAAATTATCACAAATAGTGATTACCCTGGGTCAGTTTCCAGTGGCTGCCGTAGTACATTGGCATACACTTGGTGAATTGAGTAGCAGAGCTTTATTTTGTTATACTTCTGAAGGCCATACATTTGAAATGAGAATCACTGGCTGAAATTCAACAGGGCTGTGCTCCCTGGAGTCTCTGGAGGAGACTTGCTTCTTGGTCACTTTTAGGTTCTAGGGGCTGCCAGCTTGCTTGGTTAGTGGCTGCATCACTTCAGTCTCTGCCTCCATGGTTACATTGATATCTCCTCTTCCACGATGAAACTTCCCCAGCCACCCTCTTACAAGGGTGCATGTAATTACATTTAGGGCCTTCCTGGGTAATCTAGGACAATTTGCTACCCATCTCAAGATGTTTACATTAATTACATCTGCAAAGTCTTTTTTTTTTTTTATTGCTACATGTGATACGTACACAGGTTTCAGAACTTTGGACTGGATTATTTTCTGAGGACGTATCTTGCCACCTATCACATGCCTTACAGAGGAAATAAACAGGGAACTATGAAGAATAATTACTAGGATTTACAGGATGGCTAGAAAGTAATAATGAGGAGAAGTAGAAGGAACAAAACTAAAGAGCAAGAGACTGATCGTTTAGTGCCTTGCAGGTGTCTAGATCTTATTCTAAATGCATTGGGAACTCATCCAAGGAATTGAATTAGTAAAGCAATGGGGTATGATTTTCATGTTTAAGAAGATTATTTGAGCTGCTTCAAGGAAAATTAGTAGGAGGCGGATGACAATAAAAGTAGGACAATATACCAAGAGGCTACCGAGGTCACAAGGGCAGGAAAGCACAGTCCTTGGGACAGGATGGTGGCAGTGAAGGTATAGCATCAGGGACAGGACTGGGATCACTGTTAGAAATAAAATAAGTGGGACTTCATGGATGAGATGTGGAAGATGGGGTGGGGCAGATAAGGACGAAGTGTTAGGTAGGATATTATCTTTTGTGATTAAAAATGTAGCTGATTGTCACGTACTAACATGAGAAAAGGAGACACAGGGAGAAATAAAAGTTCTACCTTGGGAACATGTAGCCCGAGATGACCATAAGACTTCCAAGTCTATCAGGTACACAGTGGGGTAGAGGACTTAGAGAAGAAGTACAGACAAAAAAATGTAAATAGAGAAGTGGAGTACAGGGATAATCAATGTAATGAAAATAATTAAATCACTTAGAAAGAGTTTCATGAAGAAAGAGGAAGTAAGTCCAGAACAAATTCTTAGGAAATACCTAATGCATTTAGGTAAAGCAAGAAACACAAGCAAAAGAAAGTAGGCAGAGTGATCAATAACAGAGGGAGAAAAAACTCCCAAGAGGCTATTGTTACAGGAGTCAAGAGGGGAGAATGGAAATATTCCTCTTAGAAGATTTCAAGAGAAGAAAGAGAAAATGTGCCTAGTATTTGGTAACACAGAGAGGTCACTGCTGAGTTGGACAAGAGCAGTCTCAGTGGAAGGACAGGACTGAAGCCAGCTTGCACAGATGAGCTGATGTGAAGAGCTAAAGGGTGAATGTAATTGTAGAAGTGGGGACAAAACATAGGCATCTTCTGGATGATTTCCTGTGGAGGGGTGGAGAAATAGAAATTTAACCTGACAAAGATTTCAAGGACAGGTTCTAGTGCACTTGTGTATTTTCTAAATAGGAAAAATAGAATAGAGAGGAAGAGATTTAGGGACTCTGAAAATATACCTATTGAGTCCCCTGGGGACTTTATACCTGAGAAAAGGAATGTCACATTTAGGAGTCATCCTGCTTCTCTCCACTTGGGTTTGCACTGTGGTTCTGATCCTCTTCTAGAAAGATAACTCTTTTAATAGGAACCATGTCTGAGAGGTTGTGCCATACCCGGGGACTTTCTCAGCATATTCTCCTCTTTCCACCTGAAAATTTTGGGAGTTTCACTTGTGAATGTCTATAAACAGTCTGGGGTCCATTCACATGCACTGTGTGTCTTCCTAGCAGCAGGTTTCTGTGACCTTTCTCCTAGGGAGGTGGGCTTGGGAGGGAGGTGGGTTTGGGAGCTGGTATTAGCCACCAGCTATCCTTAAGTGTTTTTAGAATGTGAATGATGTGAGACACCAAATCCGAAATCCCTGCTTCCCAAGGTCCTCCCTACCCCACTACACATAATAACCAATAATATAACATGGCATTGCTCACCTTATATATGGTTAAGACTATTGTCCTGGGACAGGTATACAAGCAGGGTTTTGCTGCCAAAGAGTTGGAGGGCATTAAAAACTTCACCCCCAGTCCCTAGTCTCCTACTCAGGACAAAGATGTCAGGTTTGCATATCAAATCAGCTACTCGTTGCTTTCAGACACCCTGATCACTAGCTTCCTTGTCTTCTTTACAAAGATGACATTAAAAAGTCTGCCCAAAGTATATTACATAACTATTAAGAGTAGAAGCCATTGAGGAAGAAATGGATATTATGGCTTTATTCCACAAATGTCCAAGCCCATGCTTTCAATCAGATGTACTGCTGTTGAGAAGTGAGGATTTGCCGAAGGGAAAAGGTGGCAGAGTGAGCGAGTGAGTGCCCTCTTCTCTGTCCACCCATTCTTAGGATTTAAATTTGCACAATCCTGTGATCAGAAGAGACGTTGGCATCTGTAAACATCAGCTGCTGTGTTCCTAGTATTTATTTTGAAATTTCCTCTAGGTCAGGAAACCTTGTAATCACCTTCCCATGAGGAGGCTATGCTCTCTAAGGGGTCAGCAAAAGTAAAGTTCAAGGTAATATTTTACCAAAATAACTGGGGGAGGGAGACAGATCTTGAGCTCCATGACGCGGTCCCAAAATCTCATCTGAAAAAAAACAACAACCAGGACTTGATTTTGACAGTTAAAACATAAATATAGGGCAAAAGTTCACTGTTGCAGCCATATGGCAAAATGCAGACTTGATATTGATCGTGAAACTCTGACATGGCAGAGCCCCCAGCGGAACCTGATTAAGAGCTGCTGTTGAGAGCTGGCTGCCCCATGAGAACACATTCTGACCCGTGTGTACAGAGACAGTTTGGAAACACTTCTAATCCAGGGTAAGCTTAACAACTCAGCCATCCCTAGTGATAGAAAACGACAACAGTAACCTCAAGGAGAGTACGAATTCCAACCTTAATTACTGCCCTCTACCCCAACCTGGTAGAATCGCCATCTATATTTTAGATATGTGTACTTCAAAGTATACTTTTGATCTCAAGAAATCTAATTTATGATCAATCACACAGAAAGTTTCTTTACAACTTGCTACTGTCATGTGTGGTATAATCCTCTAGCTCAACACTGTACATTTATATTAGCCTAGAATACTCTTTTTCCCCAAAATGTTCTTAATCAGTTGTTTTAACCACTGGGATGGCAAGAGAGGGTAAGCAATACTTAGAACCATGGTAATGATGGGAGACAGAACACAGGGAAGGGAGTGACTCTCTGGCACTGAAGAGTGGCCTGAACTGTAATGTTGGCATTCAGGGTCTGCAGTGATACACTCTGGTTGTAAGCAGAGATATAATTTTTCATCTACCAACTGGTGTTTGGTTTTTACACAGCAGAAGAAACAAACAAAAAAGGGGGAAAGAAGGCCTTTACTCTGGATATGGAGAGGAGAGGACTATTTGCAGCGCAGGGCTCCTATGAGGTAGACAGAGGAGGCTGGGGGTTTTGAGGACTCTGGCTAGAGGCTGAGCTTGAGGGGTGGATTCAGTGATGTATTATGAGCTGATTGGGGCTTCCCTCTTGCATGCCAAAAGGGTAAGAGGCAGTTGTATTCAGAGCTGAAGGGAGAAGAAGGTTGGGGAAGTGGTCATTTGGAAAATAGGCTGCTGTTTTGGGGCTTCAGCCATGTTAGACCACCACCATAATGATTCAGCAATTCATACTTGGGCAGGAACCTATCAGAAGCTGAGAGGCTTAGTTTTTCTACAACACTTCAAAGGAGAATTTGGGTCACACAAGCTGATGCCAACTCAGAAATGTAGCTATGAAGCCACCTCCCAGGAACTCAGCTTAGTGAGCAGGTTGGGTGTTTGTCCAGGCCTCCAACTTGTCCTTCCTGGTTCTGCTTCTCCCCACCCTGCTGGCGTCTCCTCCGGAAGACTACAAGATGAGCAGAGCAAAGATGGTGAGACGGCTGGAAGAGGACATCACAACGAGGAAAACTGCCTCTAATTGCTCTGCCTCAAGGATTTGTTTGTTTGTTGTCAGCTTCTCTTTCATTCCCAGGGAGAGCACTTGAGAACCTTCTCAGATTCCAGTTTTGACTGTGGTTTTGTGTAGTGAGTGATCTGTCAAAAGCCAGTGGAGTAAATGCAAGTAAAACGGAGCAGACACTGGCAACTGCCAAGAAAGCTGAGGCTACACTTCATTACATGACCAGATTCTGACAAGAGGAAGCCAGAAGGCCAGGAATCTGAGCTGCCCTGGTGAGTTGGCAGCTAGAACTCAGGCCAGGAGGCAGGACACGAGTTTAGGGCAAACTGTTTCCCTGGAGCCCCAGGCCAATTGAATCATAATGAAGTCTGGGGTGGAAAAGACAAAACCAGGTCAGACACTTTTATTTACCAGGGGCCAGAGAAAGACCATAATATTCCCTGAAATTTCTTCTCCTGTTATGCTAGGCCAGGAAGCATCTAGAGGAACAAAAGCAGTTTCTGTAGGTCATGGAGGAAATACAGTAGTCACAACCCCTAAAACTAAAAAGACTATTTGACATTAAGGAGTGATTATCTGGGCCAGTTCATCTCTTGAGTTTTATATCCCCAAATCATGGCTAATGGCTTTCTTTTCTTCCTTGAAGTTTGCACCATTCAAATGTCGATTCTTCCTTCTCCATCTTCAGGTACTCTTATGGCCCTGGCCAAGCCATCAAGGAATGAAGAGATGTTTCCTGAAATGAGTAAGTCTCTGCTTAGATACCGGGCAGGAACACAAAAGAGGGAAGGCATAAGCTGTCCCCCCATGGGCCTTCTGCATGTGTTCTTGTAGTGTATTTCATTGTATTACCCTGAAATATCATACTATAGGTAGTTAAGAATCAATATCTTATACAAGGGTAGTGTGGTGATAGAATTCAGATTACTGAACTATGAGGTAGATCAGTGGTAACTCATTGAAGTGCAATAGGAATTTCTTTTAAATGCCAAACTGACCATCTTTCAAGTGAATATATAAAGATAGAATGACTTTAATTCTTTCCCCTTCTTATGATAGCATAAGAACTGGAAGAGGAAGATTATTTGTTGAATGGTTATTTAACTAACACAAATCCTGACAGCTAACTAGTTTATCAGGCCTGGGAATTGTGGAAGAGGATGGACTGGGGTTAAAAAACCATTTCCCATATTAACTATGCTTGTTTTATAACTACTATTAAAATCATCTTGTTAGATTTTAAGGTTCTTCGCACCTGAAATAATAGATTGCTTGTCTCACTGCATGATAATGCATCTGGTACATTGCTTGCCTTAGAAAGTCCGATCTGAAACACATATTACAAAAAGACATCTGAGAGACACACTATTCTCCCAAACGCTTCTCCCGCCACTCCTGCTTCCTTATTCCTGACACTTTTGCCAGGTTAGCTCAGATTCATCCTTCAGTTCCAGGTAGACATTTTCCCCCTCCCGAAGCCTCACCTGACCTTCCATCCCAATGTTTTGACTACTGGCTTCCCACAGAAACGTCTCATTTTCCTTGTAAAGACACTTACATCATTAAATTGTCTGTTTCCCCAACTGCATCATACACTTGAGGGCAAGAACACAGTCTTGAGTTCACATACCTGACACAATGCATGGCCCAGTCCATGTTTGTTATTTTAGTGAATGTGTGCACAGAAGAATAAATAAAGATGGGTGTTGTGGATGAAATGGTTTGGGCTGCGCTTTGAGCTTTCCCATCCTTTCTTTTGGCACACAGACTCCTCTCATCTACTTCCACCTGGGAGGTCTCATTTGAGTGATTTGCAAGGAAGAGGTGCGATCATCAGGGTGTTTATTGGACTATCCTCTCCCACTGTTCTGGCTGTTATTGTACAGAAGTGGAAGACCGGGCAGGTTACAACTCACCCTAGTCTTCCCGCTGTGACTCCCTTTCATTTCAAGCCAATTGACCAATGTATATTGACTTTTCTGAGTTCACATTCACTGTTGCATTGACTTAGCAAAAATCTGTACAACCTTCTTTGATTGGATTTCTACTGTTTCCCCAACTTACATGTGAAGGATCGGGTTATATAACTCATAGGGGGTCAGGCCAGGCTAGTGACACAGCTCATTTTTGAACAAAGAGGCTTATAGGCTGTGGCATGCTGCTGTTCCCCCAGCTGCCTTGGAGGTCTCAGTTCATTATCTCCTGTCAGGAAGGAATGAACAGAGTAAAACGTCTCCTAAATTTGGGTTCCTATCATTTTCTTGGAAAACAAATACAAGCTCTTTATAATGCCTCATTTATTAGCCAAGCCAGCTTGCTGAGTGACTTAGTACACTTCTGAAACCAGCTGCTGCGTTAACTCGTCATGAACAAGAAAAGACAGGATTATTCACAATGTCGCTGTGGATTCCTGTTACCTTCTCTTTGCCACCATCCCCATGCCCATTTCTTCAAAGACATGACCGTCTCTCGAGGGCCGTAAGGAAATTAATTATTTTCTCTGAAATATCTTGAATTCAATTTTCCTGTTTGGTAGGCTTTGCACCTAATTAGACTAGGTACCCTGTCTGTCAGAACCCCTCTTGCATGTTCTCTCCAAGATTTCCAAAATTTCTCTATCGAGCCTTTTTTAGCCATCAGTAATATGTTCTGAATTGCAAATACCCAAGGACAGGAAGCCAATTGATTCGACTGGACTTTCCTGTGCTGTGAATGTTTGTGTCCCTCCAAATTTCTCATGCTGAAGCTTAATCATCTGTGCGAAGTGAGAGCTTTAGAAATGATTGCAGGTGAGAGCTTTAGAAATGATTAAATCATGAAGTTTTAACTTCAAAGTAGGATTATTGCTCTTATTAAAAATATGCAAAGTTCCATTGTCCCTGCCTCCATGTGCATTTATAACAAAAAGAAGGCCCTTTTAAATCTGCTGGTCCCTTGATCACAGACCCCAGCCTGCTCTGGACTGTGGAAAATAAATTTCTGTTGTTTATAAACTTTTCAGTTTACGATACTTTTATTATACTAGCCTGGATGGACTAAGGTAGATCTACCTCAATATCATCTATGAAGTCAAGTTGCATAGGGAACGAAGAATCCAAAAGGAGTCACTGGTTATTCTCTATGGCGGGGATATACAGAAAAAGTAAAACTAGTTTTTATTCTGACTATATTCTCACAACAGTTCTTGTCCCCAAAATGCACTTGGAGGATTTTCACACACCGAAAAATTCTCCAACACCAGCCTCAGTGCCATATAATTGAATTCAATTCTGACACCAGGTGCCTAGAGTTAGTGTCCTGATGCCTCAGGTGGATGTGTCATTCTCAGAAAACTGCTCCTCATTTCAGAGGCTAAGAAGAAGTCCAGACCTCTGATATTTCTCACCACTGGCTATCAGTGGAAGGCAGAGGTTGAGGGAATCAATGGAAACCTTTTTCTAGGCTCCATCATTAGGTAGAATAGCTCACAGAACTCAGGGAATTGCTTTACTTGTATGTACCTGTTTATAATGAAAGGATGTAATTCAAAAACAGCCAGATGGAATAGATGCAAAGGTCCAAGGGTGGCTGAAGGGGAGCAGAGACTCCATGGCCTCTCTATAGTATACCATCCTCCCAGCACATGCTCATTTGGGCAATCCAGAAGCTACCCAAACTCCAACTTTTAGGGTTTCATAGGGGCCTTATCGCAGATGCATGATTGATTATTAACTCCATTTCTAGCTTCCCTTCCTTCCCCATAAGATAAGAGTTAGGGCTGCAGTTAGGGCTCCAATTAAAATTTACGTTTTGATCTTTCTGGTGACTAGCTGCCATACAGAAGCCCACCAAGACCTGCCTCAGTAGAAAAATGAAGACTCTCCTATCACTCAGGAAATTTTAAAGGATTTAGCAAATTTGTGTTAGAAACTAGGGTCCCAGATCAAATATCTGAAAAAGAAAATTCTTCTATTACCTCTGTCTACAAATGTTTTAGAAGCTCTGTTTCAAGATCCTAAAGAGACTATATATATATATATATATATATATATATATATATATATATATATATATATATTTTTTCTGTTATGGTATAATAGGTAAGAAGGGAATAAAAGCAGAGGTTAGTGGTACCCAAGAAGGTTGTCAGTTTCACACAAACAGCCTCTTAAAGTACCGTTCATTCTTATATCACCTTTGTCTTCAAAATAGCCCCATGAAGAGGACTGTTGCAGGCAATATTACATTCCTTTTGCAGGAACACATGGGCACAATGGCAATAGTAGCACAAGTGACTAGTGAAAGATATACACCTGGCTACAGCCAATATTTGATAACTTTGGGGATTATTTAATGTTGGAGAAAGAAAAAATAAGGAACCACACATGGTATTCATTCATTTGTTTATTTATTTACTTATAACTGGTATATTTTATCTCCAAGACAGTCATCTTTAGCCAGCTGAATAGAGCATCTTTAGGGCAACAGCAGTCTGTTGATGTCTTCTGGAATCTACAACTATGCCTGGTTTTTATTATTTACTTAAGAAATATTTGCTGCTTTCATTTTCATACTGATTCCCTTTGAAATATTCTTTTAAGAAAGTTTATTCAAATAGAATCTGTAACATTTTTATAGTGGGTTTGGAAAATTCAAGTGTTTTGCTTGAGATCTTTCTTAATTGTTTTTGCATTTATATTTCGAGTTGGTCTCTTATTTAAGAGAAGTTCCCTTTTCCTCAAGAAAATCTATTAAATAATATATATGAAAGCACCTGAATGTATCTAAAGAAAAATGTCATAGTTACTCTATTTTTACTATTGTCAATCTTATTCTTTTATAAAGAACATTTTAAAAACCAAATGTAGTGTGGTTACATGTACTGACCCACCCAGGATCACCCCACTGATGCCTATTGTTCTAAAGTATCTATTAATAGTTTCCGTAGTTCACACTCAGAAGTGCCCCAGCTTGGGAAATAGATGATGTAGTCATTGTAAGTCTAAGACCTGGTACAGTCCCAGCATGCTCATCTGTGAAAGAAGACTAAATATTCATCAACCTTCTGATCTCAGACAGGTAAACCTTATTGTCTTAATTAAAGCTGCCTCCCCCATGCTTTCACCAGAACAGTTGTCATCCTAGTATTTCATGTCATTTCCTTCCCTTAGTCACTTGCTATCACATCACCATTTTATCTTTCTTGCAGCCTTATCAGTACATGACGTTTTATGATTTGTTTTTTATCTCTCTCCCAACTCCTTGCTTTTCCCACGCAAATAAATGTAAGTCTTCAAGCAAAGAATTCATCTTATTCACACGTATAATCTTGCCATCTAGAAGAGAACCTAGTTCATACTAGGCAGGCGTGAAAATCTGTTGGTTACTAAATCAAAATACACTTTTTAATGCTAAAGAGGACAGATGATAACAGGAGAAAGTTCTGATACTTTTCTTGGAGTAATTAGATTTTTCTTTACTTCATTATGGCTGAATTAGAAGTCATGTGGTAGATATTCAGTTTGGCAGAGTTGTGAAATGTGAAATAGAGTTTGCCAGGTACAGGGAATTAGAAACCAAAGGTAGAATAGCAGTTACTCTACCTTCTATAGAAATAATCTTCCCTCCTGCCCCATGGAAATGGGCATATTTTCAGGTTGATATTTTCCTCTAATGGGAAACTATGTATTTCAAGTTGAGTGCTTTACCTTGAGGGATAGCTTTGAATATGGTTATGCCCTCAAATGATAGGAGGTTTGCCTTACCTTCACATTGGAGATGTTAAAAGTTTGCTTTCTTCTTGAGGAAATCTGCAATTGTCACCAATAACTGTCAAAGAAGGCTCATTTTGAGTTTCTTTCATTGGTGATAATACTTAAGGGCAAAGAACAAATGAAATATTTCCAAATTGATGCTATTCAGAAACATCTCCTCTTAGAAAAGTAGGTTTTGTAGGATTGATAAATCTGCTGTAGTCACTTTCTTGACATGCACAAACTAAAAGAGGGAAGGTTTACCATAGCTCATGGTTTCAATCCATGAGCAGCTAGGTGGCATCAGGATGGGAGAAGGGAATGGAGGAGGGAAAGGTGCTCAACCCATGCCAGCCAAGAAGCAGGGAGTGAAAGGAGAAGCTGGAGACAAGAAGAGTCTTCCAGTCATGCCCCAGGGACCCACTTCTAACCAGGTCCAAACTGTGCACAGTGAATTCAGCAGCTGAATTCATCAATGGCTGCATCCACTCAGTACAGCACCTACAGTCCCACCATCTTCCAAACACATAAAGCTTTTGGAGGACATTTTAGCTTTAAGCCATCACACCAAAGTTGGACTGATGAGAGAAAAGATAGAAAATTCTTATTTGTTAAGCTTGTAGTATAGATGAGTCCTTGTGGTGTAGGTTCCTATTATTATTTGTTTAAGTCACAGGTTAAATTTGTATGTTTTTCCCTGGAGTAATGGAGTAATGCACATTCCTTTGGTTAAATTATTATAAAATGTGAGAGCCCCTAATATGTGATTCAAATGTTATATGGAAAAGTTGGGTGAAGTCTTAGGAAATAATCTGAGCTTTAAAATATTCCACATATTCACTCCTATGTCTAGGTCTTACCAGGTTTTAACTAGAAAAGGAGGTCATATTTCCATTTATATTCAATTAATGACAGCAAGTTCAAGCAGGAAATTTGTACCCCTTCATAATAACCTCTAATTCTTTATCAGAGTACCCAAGGGAGTATTTTTTTTTCATATCTACAGTGCACTCAAATAATAGGAGCAGTATTGTTTTGTTGGCTACTTTGTTTTTCTTTTAATAGTCCAAGAATTACTACTTATAATCTCTAAGAAGTACCTTGAGGAATATGTAACAGCCTTGTGAGAAATTCAATATCCAAACCTGTAGTGGACTTGATATTTTGGGCTTCTTTCTTACTACTGAGTCTTTATTTGTATTCATACTCTTGCTCTGTCTCCATCTATATACTCTGGGAATGACCACAAGAGTTGCTTTGGCCAAGGGGTTATTAGTGAAAAAGATTCATGTGAACATGATGGAAACCATTGGGAAATGCTTGTCTTCTACTGCAAAATGCTTTTTTGAAAGTCAGTTTTCATGAAAAAAATCTTATTACCTTGAGACTAGTATGCAGTGAGTAAGTCTAAGCTAGGGACATAACGAGCCATTTTAAAGTGAACTGGGAAACCCAGGTAATAGCTGGAACTGAGATTCCAAATGCATGTCTCCTGGTCAGTTATTTCTTATCCATTTGAGCCTTCTAGTTGAGATCTTCAGACACTGGGGAGCAGAGATGTGTCATTCCTTTTGTGCCTGCTACAATTCCTGACTCACAGACCATGAGCAAATACTATAGTCGATTTTTTAAACTACTATGTTTTCTGGGGAGGTAGTATTTTAGGGTGCACTAGATAACCTCAAAGATACAGAATAGTAGTGGTTTTGTGTAAAAATGAGTAAAATGTCTTCTTTCCAAAAGATGCCTAAGCAGAGCTTCTCCCTTACCTGTGACTCATAATCGGAGAACATAATTTTGTTACTTTTCTCTTTAGCCACATAGGAGTTAAGAGAATGTGATTAAGTGGGGAATCAAATGATTTTACTCATTTGCTATCTCTATGCCTTTAATATAAGACCTTTCCCCCAATTAAACTCTCTTCTCTCCAATTACCTGTCCACAAAACTGAAATCTCCCCTCACACACAACTCTGCGTATAGTAAAGGTAACAGAAAGTTGGTAAAGATGATGGATGGGTTCTGTTGACAATTGATTCAGAGAATTAGAGCCTCAGATCTCTGCCAAATATTCTTCTATTATTTCAGTCACAATTACTGCTGATTTTATAATGGTCCCATTGCTAATTTCTCTTTTATTTCTAGAAGAATATAACAGATACCTAACCAAGGGACCAAATCTTCTAGCTACATCAGTTCTTTAGATTAAAATATATCTGAGCTGAAGTAGAGGCTCAATTTCCTATTGCTACTTTTGCATGGAGAAGATCCCTTTAATACCACGCTCTGGGACACCCTAACTGAAGGTGGAGACACCTTGAGGACTGAGAATCTGCACTAGGTAGGAATCCTTCAGTGGAATCTGATGGAAATTGATCTGAAACCAGTTTAAACAAAAATGTGAAAATTTGGTCCTCCATAATGGAAAAGTCCATAGATAAATCTGACTATAAGGGCAACACAATCTAAAAGCTGATGAAAGCTCATCCTCAGAATTTATCTTATTTCTCTTTTCACATAATATACCAAAACATACTCATGAGATTTGTACTTTATGTCTTACCAGATAGAATCTATGAAGATTAGACATCTAATTTTAATAATTTAGGCAAAAGTCCCAGGTCAGACTCTCAACAAGGTTGCATGATCATTAGTGGACCGATCACTCTATCCAAAGTGTTTGTCCAGGACATGGCTTCATGTTCTCAACCAGATTGCCTGATCCACTAAAATAGCGATACTGTTACAATAAAGAGAAACTGATTTCAGCAAGCAGAAAAGATAGATATCCCTTTTAGAATTCCATGATGCTAGCTCATCTCTTGTCCAAAATTCCAATTATATGCCATCCAAAGAAAATGTTATCTTTTAACTTCATGAATCTTTGACTGATGAGGACCCAACAGTGGGAAGACACACTGGAGTCTGATGCACTGCTGTTCAATGCTGTCAACCACCAAAATATTGCATTCACTACTGTTTTTTGATTCACAGGGGGCTTCTGCAGCCAAAAGGGCCTTCATCCATCCTTGCCTTGCCAAGGTTTTGACTCGTTGTTTCTTGTACATTGACTTGGCCAGTATTATTAGTATTTTACTCATAGATCTTTTTAGTCACTGAGTTGCATTGTATGGCGATGAGATTTTTATGGGTTCTTGCTCTACATGGAATGTAAGATTTCTCCAACAAAGAAATACAGAGTCCAGGAATTTGTATTTTCTCATTATTGTCTTGATCTTACTCCTCAATTCCAAGCTGGCTTCACTAAAGGCTTTGACCCTTTTCTTTAGTACTTTAATTGAGATGAGGCTTAGATTAACTAGCTGGCAGCTGTCACTGTCCCAGAATACAGTCTGCCTGGCTGCTATACAAGAAATAATGCCACAGCCTGATTGAGCTGAAAGCTGAATTTAGTCTGAAAAGAGCAGAAGTCTTTGTAATGGTTCTTTCTTGTCTTGAATTATTGTCCATGACCTGAGACTATCAATGAAAACATATGTACATTTATTAAGTAAATCTGTGTTTGGTGGGAATGTGGATGTACCGTGGATATCTTTCTCTTTTGCTAGTCCAGAATCCAATCTCTTTTTTCTTGTCCCTTAGAAAAACTGCACTTAGAACGTCCTTTTGATCAAGACTTTTCCCTATCTTTTAATCTACACGATCTGAGATACATATGTGCCCCATTCCAGAAATGCAAACCTTATCCAGATCCAGCCATGTGAAGATACTCTATTTTCTCACCATGCTGGTTAGTTCAGCATTGGACATATAATCTAATATGTACTAAGGAGAAGACTTTTGCCAAAACTGTTCATGAAAAATTCCTGCTGCTCATGGAGCTAAGAAGTTGTAACCCTTGGGTTAACTGATGGAGCCATCAACTTGGGGAAGTCCTGACTTAAAATGTTGTGAACATGAAGAGCAGGATTAAAAATACAATGTATTGACTACTGTTATTCTCCTGTTATTTTGTTTTGAAATATTGTTTTACTTTTTCTATTAAAAAAAGAAATGCAAGGTGAGAAATACAGTTCTGTGGCATTGTTTGACACTTCAAATCCAACTATGCCTGGAGCCAGATTTTATGCACAAAGAGCAAACATTTCTTCTTTTGACTTCTGACGATTTGAATGCCAAAGATGTAGCTTAGAAGTTCAAGTAGAAATTCCTAACTTCCTTCCACCCTAGACTGGCTATATTGATCGACCAACCAGTGAATTAGAGCTGAGAATAACTGAGTAGGAGAGCCAGAGAAAATTCTGATGTTTTGGCAATGAATATTCTAATAAACATCTATATTTTAGTACAACATTTTAATTGGTAATTATAGTCTAGCTTTCTTTCATCAGTTCCTCCTGCTGCATCCAAGTGGTCAATTAAACATGCAAATCTGACCATGTCATTAGCTGTTCAGCAATTCCTTAAAGATTATAGGACCAATCCAAGCACTTCACCATGTTGTTGAGTCACCCTGCACTATAATTTCTGCTTAGCTTATTGGCTGCTGCACTTCCAGATTCTCTCACACATACCACGGGCTCCATCCTTTATCAAGGCAATTTCTCTTGGCCTTTAAGTCTTAATTCCCCACCAGAGCCCTTCAACAACTAGGTTACCTCTAGTCTGTGTTCCCATATCACAATACTTAGACCTGACAGGTACAGTTTTAATGGAATACGTCACTCATTATACTAAACATCCTGGATGGGCATAGGTGTGATTACCTCATCCACAACTCTATTTATAGAACATACTTGACCTTAGCCATTGATGGATAATTACTAGATGAGTAAATAAATATATCTAGTCAGAGCCAAACTTTCAAACATTTCAGACTGACTTGAGTTGCTAGCGTTTTATGTTAATATTTTTCTGTAGATGAGATGTTAGTGAAGGAACTGTAATTCCCTTTTGTGAATTGCTGCAGATGAGGTGACTGCCTTTTTCCTTTTCATGAGATGAAAGATGATTTTGAATGAAAATCACATAGGCACATCTATTATATATCGTGACTGCTCTCCAAAGGTGAGGAGCCATGAATGTAAAGGATAAGAACCCCACCTCCAGTGCAGCATGCTAGCAAGTGTACTTCTCAGCCTTGATCTCTCAGAAAGAATGTGTTCAGCAGACACTTCTCCCCTCTGGTGCTTACCTTTGGTTCTGATCTCTGGGCATTAAGTCACTTGGATGTATATGGCAGCTCCCAATCTCTGGCTTCTCGGATGTGCGGATAGATAAGTCAATTTGGGCCAACAAACTTTAACACAAGGGCCAGTAGATTCAACAATGGCTCTTTAATATATGTATATGGCAGCTCCCAATCTCTGGCTTCTCGGATGTGCGGATAGATAAGTCAATTTGGGCCAACAAACTTTAACACAAGGGCCAGTAGATTCAACAATGGCTCTTTAATATATGTGCTTGTTCTAACCTCCAGAATCTGTGAATGTGACCTTATTTGGGAAAGGGGGTCTTGTACACATAATTAAGGATAATGAGTTGAAATCATCCTAAATTTAGAATGGGACCTAAATCCAATAATAAGGGGATCCTTAAAAGAGATAGGCAGAAGTATATTAGAGACAGAAGTATGGGGAAAAAATCTATGTAAAGGAGGAAACATACATAAAAGTTAAGCATGCAAAAGCAAGGGAATGGCTGGAGTCACTAGAAACTAGACCAAAAGAACAAATCTCACTAAAACTTCAAAGAAAGTCTGGTGGTCTCATCATTGTGTACAGTTCCGGCATCCAGAACTGTAAGAGACTAAGTTTATGACTTTTGAAGCCACCAAACATATGGTAATTTGTGATGACAGTCCTTGGAATTGAATATGTAAGGCAAGGTTAAAAAGAAAAAGCAACTCTATCCTGCCTCAACCTAGTAGCTAGGATAGAGCCCTGTCCTGACTCAATATGCAGCTGATAGCAGGATCCTTATGTACATATTAGTTCTTTGTGTAAATTTTCTAGTAGTCAGAACCCTGCGTGAAGCCAGAGAGCTGAGTGATTGGATTGGTGGCTCAATGCCTCTCCTGAACTTCTACAAGGAAACACTGGCCAAGGACTCTGGTAATCCAGTTCTTTTATGGCTCTCAGGCATTGCTGACACACTGAAACCTCAGGGAAGGTTTGACCCTGGATGACAGGGCACTCTTCAACTACCTAGGTTCTCCAGACCTTTGAGATCTGCCAGTTTAGTCTGAAGCAATGCCGACCTTCTTGAAAAATTCTAGGGTATGAATTGGCTTCACATTCCTGTAGTACTTACAAAACTATCATATATGACTCTTTCACTGTCAGTAGCATAGCTCTCAGATTATATTGTGAGCCCAATGAATCAGAAAAGTAAGTGACATGTATGTGTAAATCAATGTTTTAGAATTTCTGCATTTTATCTAAACTGACAATGCATTGTCCAGTGCCTAGTACAAAGAAGGTACTTAGTAAATGATGACAGGAGATAAACATTGAATTAGAGTCTTTGAATGAGACTGAGGTTAAATTAATTGTTCTTCTTGCTAATGAACTTTTCTAACCTTGATCACAACAGTTGGCATCTAATTACTGCAGTAGAAATCATAATCTTTCCCTGGATTGATATAAAGACAATAGGAAACAGAAGAGATTCTTTTCCCGGTGCTAAGCTTGAATCAGTAGAGCTACATTCACTGACACATAGACAGTGCTTCTCTGTAGTCAGCAATAATTCAATGGATATTGGAAGAAAATTAAAGTCAGATAAAGATGAAATTGATAGGAAGTAAGAACTACCTGCTGGCATCCTGATTCCAGGTATCACCTCGAGATCCTTGGCCTCTGTTCATAGAACATTTTCTCTGATTCCATGAACTATCTTGATTTGCTTTCTGGCTATATGTGCTAATATGTTTATTTAGGTATGACCTTTAGTAATTGTACTTGACTTTTGCCACTTATAACTAAAATAAATTAACACAAACATTAATACCACTTGGTAGCCTCAAAAGAATACATTCATGGTTTCTCTGAGCTGTTTTAAGGATCCATGAAAATGATTTATAACTCCATATGATGCACGTATAAACACATGCAGATGTAACTTTATTTGCTAAAAGAGATTTGAAATTTAGTATGTGTCCTGTCTCAGTCGTCACGCTTAAAAGCTTGACTGTAAACAAACCAACACTAAACTGAGAAATGGAACATTCAAACATCAAATGGCAACAACACAGGAATTGTTTTTTGATTTTTTTTAGAAAAGTGTATTACTCAATAGTTTAGTGAGTTTAAAAATAGATCAAGGTGTTATTTCTTGTGTAAGCACTATGTATGTGTATTAGAGCACCACTTTAAGATGATACAACACAAGGTACTAGAAATGATGCAGAAACACAAAAGTTGATGAAACAGTATTGGCCCAGAGATCCCCAAACTTTTGATTCTGCATTGATCGAATCCACTACTGACTATTTACAGAAACTTAGGCATAGCCAAAAATTTTATCTGTGTTTCCCTCTGTTTAGGGTTATTTATTTCTCACCTGATTGCTAATAGCAAGAATGATTGAATGATGTAATAAACACACTGGGAATTTTCTATAAAATTTCTTTTCTATAAAAAGGGCTATGAAATGGATGCATGCACTTTATTGTCTCCCCAGAATTCCTTCCTTTGGGATAGTGGCTCTGTGTAGTAGTACTTTAATCTTAAGCATACAAAGCTAATACAGCTAATGACATTAGTTGATATAACTGGCAGCTATAGAAAAGTGTTTTTTGCTGCATAAATGCATATAGTTGTAAATATATATGTGTATTTGTATATAACATACACATACACATGTTTCAAATTACTACTAATAATGTTTGGCTTGCTATGTTTCAACAAATCTGTTGCATTGCCGGTCATTTTGCAGTGGGCACTATTGCAGGAGGTGGGGCTATCATGGTGAATACAACAGTCAAGGTCTCTTTCTATACGCAGCTCATACTTTGGTGAGAAAGGCAGGCAATATAAATGGGAGAGGGAGGTAAACAATGACTATGATTGGAATGTTTCCATTTAAAATTATTAGAAAAGATCTCTGTGTAGAGGCCATATTTAGGTTGTTCAAATAATAAGAAGGAGCCAATCAGGTCCAGAGCATTAGAGGAAGAGGCCAGAAGTATCCACTGAAGTGGGGAGACCCAGGGCAATGACATAGTCTTGAAGCAGAAATATAAATGGCTGGTAAAGACTATGGATTTACTCTAATTATGAAAGTAAGCCACAGAGGGTTTTAAACAGATGAACCACATAATCTTATTATATCTTAAAAGATCATGCAGATGAATGGCCAAAGCTATGCTGAGCCCAAAGAGCTCATTCATTCTTTTCTATTTAGTTTATACCATTAAACATTTGGAAAAAATGAATTCTTCTTTGCAGCATCATTTTGAACTGCCATTATTGGTATAAATGTCCTCTACAAATAAAACAAAATCTAGGTCCCATTATTATTACCCTTTATAGACAATCAGTGTGATAAACTGTGGCTGAAAACAACCTAAAAGTGTTCCCTTTTGTTCCTTCCAGGCTTCTGTGAGCCCAGGCTGGCTGGACACACATTGATGAGTCTGGGATGGAATCCTGTGAACAGAGCAGCCAGCTGTGATTTGAGTGGTGGGGAAGTGCCAGCTCTTCAGTTTGGAGAGCCAAATCACTCAGGGGCCAAGCAATTGTACTGTATGTGTGGGTTGCCACTAATTGTGCAACAGAACAGGGCTGGAGCACCTGGTGCCTGTTTGCAATGCATGCTACAGAATACAAGATAATAAGCATTCCTAATAACATTGGTGATGGCGTATTTGGGACAGGCCCAGTTTTTAACCTCTGTACCCTCTACCAGCCAGATAGTCTCATTTGAGACTCGCTTCTTATGATTCATCAGGATAGATCCTGCACAAAAAGTGTTCTAGATGGGAGGAATGTACTTTACTCCTCAGGCTTAGAGAAGAAACTTAGGTCCGTGTTTTCTCCTTTTCAGTTTTAGTTAAAATGGGGACAAATACAGATATAAGAGTACCATGGAGATAAAGTTATGTGAAGATGCTTTGTGTTTTTATTTCTGAAGAACCCTTAAATAGCACTCCTCTTTCAGTGTAGGTTTTGAATAAGTAAAAATGAAAAAGGAGCAGAAACAGCACAGTGCCTGCCTGGCAAGTGCCCGCACTGGAATCCTAATTCCTAAGTGATATATATATATATATATATATATATATATATATTTGCTGCAGAAAGACTAGCAGTGTCTTCATTAATCTGAATCTATGGATCTGTGGTGATTTTATCATTTCTGCTTCCTTCTGGAGCTGTGGGAGGGTTCTGAATTGTCTTCTTTTACCTTGTCAGCCATTTATAGATTTTTTTTTTCCTTTAGGATAAGCGCAATTAGAATTACATTGACCACTCAGTTTTTTTTAATGTCCAATACCCATCCCCTTAATTTTTTTATGGAATTCTTTCTGTGAAGTAGACATAGTCACTGTTGGATTGCAATTTCTGTTACTTGACTCATGGTCTCTTTCCATTAAGCCTGCATCTTCTGGCTGCATTTAGCCCAAGGTCTAACTTAGTCAAACAGATATTGGCACAGACAGAGAGAGAGACCAGACTCATTCTGATGCAGGAGTAGGAGCAGCAGTGATAAGAGGAGGGGAATGCAAACGACATAAGGACAGGCTCTAGGCCCATTTTTCTTGACCAAGAGATGGCTGTGTTTCTTCTTTCTGATTGCAAACACCTGGAGTTCTTTCTATTGTTTTTGAGTTTGATCTCCCAGCATGCCAGTTGACTTACTGGGGAGTACTTTTTGACATCTATCTCAAAGCCCTTCAGGTAAATCTTCTCTGACTACAAATAGGCTGTCTGCATATGATTAAGTTTTGCTTAAGGGGAAGAACCCCACTGACCTTCATTGATCACTATGGTCATCAGTGTGACAAAATAGGTAAGCAACCTAACAGGATAGGTTTACTTTGGCTAACAGTTTCAAAGATTTCAACTCCTAGTTACCTGGCCCTATCTTTTTGAGTCTGTGATGAGGCAGAACCTCATGGCAAGGAGTGTATGGTAGAGCAAAGGTGCTCTCCTCAGAGTAGCTGAGAAGCCGCAAGAAGGGACCAGAGTCCCGGTATTCCATTCAAGGCCACACCCACAATGACCTACTTCCTAATCCTTCTACCCCACCCCTTAACGGCTCCCTAGGCTTGTCAACCAGATTTCAACATGTGAAGCATTGGGGGACACTAAAGATCCAAACTATAATAGCACCTTCAGACGGTGACTCCAAACTAGACTCTCCCTGATGAAAACATGAATTTCTCATAGTCAGGCTTGTCAATTCATTTAACATTTATTAAGTGCATTACACTTTCTAGGCTCTGAGAATAAAGACAACAAATGAATTATGTAGTTGTCTAAATTTTGTTGGCTCTTAGAGTGGAATTAGGAAGAAAGTCATTAAATATTCTGCAAATAAATGTAAGATTATAACTGTGATAAGTAGTAAAAAGAAAAACATATAGCTATAGGAAGTGACATTGGAAAGAATTAATCTAGTTAGATTAGAAAGAATTTCTCCCTTAGTGATGAGGGCAGAGAAAAGATTAAATAAGTCAGGAAAGAGCAAAGTGGGGCTCCATCACAGGAAATAGCCCTAAAAAGTGTCTTGTTAATTTTCTCGTTGCTGAGACAAAATACCTGACACCTCAGAGTTAAAGGAAAAATGTATTTTGGTTCATAGTTTGTAGGGGTTTCAGTCCATAGCTGGCTGGCTCCCAGGCATGGCAGAGGGACATCACAGAGGAGAAACAGATCATGGCAAAGCAGGCAGGGGACAGTGAAGCAGCAAGCAGCATTTTGCCTTCTTTCTATCCCATTTTTATTCCATCCAGACTATAAGCCTATTGACTCCCCACACCCAGGACAGGGCTTCCATCATGCAGGCCCTTAATCTACATCCCCACATCCTAAATTCATCCACCTCCAAAATGCCCCACATTTGACCCCATGAGGCTTTGGGGAGACATCTAGATAGAAGCCATAATAAAAGGCCTTATAACCTTTGAACTAAGACAATGAAAACAAATGTTACAATGAAAATAAATGTTACACCTGCAGGGAAAAAACATTAAGCTATTATTTCTCAGTTTTGAACTCAGGACTAATTAGCTAATCAGATTGTCTCTATTTGGTAAGAATGGAGCTCCAGCCAGATACATTTGGAAATGTGTCTTAGAGAATAAGAAACTGGTAGGGTGCCACCTGCAAGGGCAGTCAAGGGTGGAGTAATTCAGTTACCAGAGAAAGGTGTTCGTCCACCATCAGAGTCAGATGAAGCAGTGGGGACTGATTCCTAGAAAAAAGTAGGGAATTGAAAAGACCGATATCAGTGCTGCCAGAAAAATAATGGAGGCTGCTGAAAATACTGTTGTAGTTTTGCTCTGAGTTGATTTAACTGGAAGAAAAGTCACAAGGATATCTTAGGGCAGAAAACATTCTCCAAACTATTTTTGAAGTAATTTCACGAATGTCCAGTACAGCTAAATCACTGGTGCAGTTTGTGGATTGGCCAAGTGATAAAAGAATATCAAATTAAATGTATATAAAGAAGCAACTTGACAAATATCTTCTTTCCATAAGCAAACCAAAAATCTACATTAAAGAATTCCTTAAAATTATTCATCAGTGCATACATTCTGATTGACATTAAAGGCAATTAAACACAAAATATAGTCCTTAAAATAGGAGGAGAAGGACGATCAAGAACCCTATGGGTTTATCAATTTTCAAAAGTAGGCCAAGGAAATTGATGCCTTCAGAATGTCCTCATTTTCCATTGTTCAAGTGCAAGGCATAACACAGAAGCACTGCTATTGGGTGATGAAGGCATACTTTCAGAAGGGATTCACAGACTTTGAATTGAGCTTTATGTTTTTGCAGCTGCCTTTGATGGAGACAAATGAACATCAATCACTGAGCAAAATCCCATATTTGGGTAGCAAAGTTTTAAGAGGAAATGCTTTAATAAGCCACAATATCCTGGAATTTTACAGGACCAAGCAAGAAGCCCAGAACTCTTGAAATTTCTGGCTCAAATTGAGATGTTTCTCAGTTTGAAACAATCCTCAGAATTCTGAAGAGTAATTCAGCGTATCAAATACTAATATTCATACTGACTAATACAATTTTGTCCATAGTGACAACTATGTTATAACCATTATTTATGCCAATGAAATTAATAATATCTGTTTGAACTCCCTTGAATTAAAATTAAAGACATAGAATCCATAAAATGTAAGAGACCTCAAAAACACAGGTTTCTGATTATGTGATTTACAACATTGCCATCAAGTGAGGGTATTAATGTAGTATTTCTCATTGTCAACAGGTTGTAAAATAAATGATGAGGTCATTTTAGCTATTTGGCTTTTTAAAGAATAAAACATAAAGCTGGGTGTGGTAGCTCATTCCTATCATCCCAGCACTCTCAGAGATTGAGGTTGGAGGACTGTAAACTTGAGCCCAGCCTGGGCAATATAGAAACTTAGTGAGAACCCTAAATGTTAATAAGGTCTTTGGCTATAGCTCAGTGCAAAGTCTGTGGAGAGAGAGAGGGAGTGAGAGAAGGAGAGAGACAGAGAGGAAGAGAAAGAGAGAGAGAGAGAGAGAAACAAGGGCCACGATGCCGTATTTTAATGATCATGTACTAATTCAGCAAATGTTTATCAAGCAGCAAACTTCCTCATGCAAAAGACTGGTAAGATATTAAAGATACAGCAAAACACAAAAAGCCCTCAGCCTCCTGGAGTTTACAGTAAATGCATATAAATGCAATTATTAGTCCTAATATATTAGATAGTGATGGTCACTAAGAGAAGAAAACAAAATTGTAATTTGCAATTTTAAGTAGTGTCTCCAGGGAAGACTTCACAAAGAGGCCGAGCTAGAAGAGCACTCCAGTCAGGAAGAAGAGCAAATTCAGCGGCCCGGCAAGGGGACTGGGCCTGGTATAGGACAGGAATCACAAGGAGTTTGATGCAGCTGGAGGGACTGAACCATGCTGGGGCAGAGTGAGATGGAGCTGATAATGTGTGGTACCCCGTGGGGTGGGGAAAGGGGAGAGATTTTTTTGAGTCTTAGGTCATTGTACGGAATTTGACTTTTACTCTTAGTGAGATTAGATCCTTAGTAAAATATTTATATTTATAACAAAATGCAGATATGTACTTGTAATTTCAGAACTTGACCCTGATACAAAACATTTTACACTCTAGAAAGTCTCTCTGAATATATTTTATTGCAGGTATTAAGCTTCATTCAAAAAATGACTGGAATTTGTTTTAAATTTCGAATTAATATGAAATATTTTAATTGTTCTATGAAAAAAATTTCCACAGAATGGTAGCTGAGGCAAATTTCTCTATAAAATGATGTTTAGATTATTAATTATATAAGTTTGTATTTTTTACATCAATTATTCCTAAAACTAGATATAAAATTTATAATATTGTAAAATAAATTTATAATTTTTATTCAGGTTTCAAGATATGGTCAAAGAAATGAAGGGTAAATTAAATAGGTATATTGGTAAATTTTTTTTGTCCCGTTTGAGGCAGGTTCTCACTGTGAAGTTCAGGCTGGCCTTGAGCTCACTTGTAGTTACTCAAGTTAATGAATAACTTCGTCAGAATGAGAACCCAGACCCCTCCCCATGTATTTTGTCTATTTCCAACGTGACCTCTGCTTTTCCTCGATTTCCAGTGTAGCATAGAGAGCTAAGGAGACCACTGCGCTGTGAACAAGTTCTTTCTTGGGAAATGGCTTTTTTCTTGTCCTATTTCTGCTCTTCTCATTTGGGTATCTGCGACTATTCCAGGCCTTTCTCTGATCACCTTTACTCATCACCCTGGGAACATTTCCCTACACTTTTTTTTAATATTGCTTTTGAAGTCTAATTTATTTTGCATTAATGTGAGCTAGAATGTGATCACTTATACTTCTTTGTCTATCTCCATGATTTTTACCTCTTTGTCTTCATGATTTTCACAAGACCCCAGATGCTGTTCCCTGCTTCCCAGCTGTCCTTTTTTCAAATTATGGGAAAATTGGGCCTACCTGATTTGAATCTAATGGGGGTAATAGAATATCTGGTGCTTAGAGTTAATACCAGTATTACACCCCCACTTCCACTCTGGACTTCATCATTCTGGCTTCATGCAGTAGACAGAAGGTGAATCTGGTTTGATTCCAGCTGTTGAAAGCCAGCAAATTTACTAGCTGTGTGCAGTCATTTTATGCTATTAAAATTGGCAGGAAGGGCTTTGCTAGTACAAGCATTTTGAATATGAGATCGTGTATTTTCTATATTGCCACTTGCTAACAACATGTGGACTAACTCCCAGGTGGCCAGAGAAATTCTTGGAGCTGGTAAGCTCCAGGAAGATACAAAGACATAAATGCTACCTAAGATGATTTGCAACAAGGTCCTCCAGTTGCATGTTGTCTTGGGAAAGGGCCTCTTTTGAAACTTAGCACCTCTTCTTATCTCTCCTCTCACCTTATTGTTTCTAAAAGTTAAAGTATTTTTAAATGTTTGAAAGGTTGTTTCAAGAGTTTAGGACCTTGACTTCCATTTACAGTGGATTAAAACTCCTGGCTGCTTGCCCTGGGAGACACTTCTCTGACAAAGCAATTGCTTACAGTAGTTCCCCTTTATCTATGGGGGAACCCCAATGAGTGCCTTAAACCAGGGATAGTATAAAACTGTACAAATACCATGCTGTCTTCTGTGAATGTGTCTATAAGTGTAATGCCTTCTCCACCCTCACTAAGCCCTCATTCTGCATGTGGTCAAAACTTTTGCAGTTCGAGGTGTAAAGGCAAATTAGCAGCAGTTTCCTTTTCCTCCTTCACAATTTCATTGATCGAAGAGTGATCCCTGCTGCATACATATGTGGCCAACCTTAACACATGATTTTTAGTATTTCTCTAAGCAGTTAAGAATTCTCACCTTTTCACTTCTAGTAAGGATTCTGAGGCTTCTCTTTCATACATCTGAATTGCCAGCATGTCTTCTTGTGGTTTGGCACCATTATTAAATTTATAAAAATGTTACTTGAATACAAACAGTTTGATATCATGGCAGTTGCTTTGATAACTGAGAAGGCTATTAAGTGACTAGCAGATGGGTAGCACTATAGCATGGATTGCTAGAAAAAGGGATGATTCGTATTCTAGGTGTATAACGGTCAGGTTGAGGTGAGACTTCATCGTGTCACTCAAAACAATGTGCAATTTAAAAGTTATAAGTTATTTCTGGAATTTTCTATTTACAAATTTTTGACCAAAATTGATCATGGGCAACTGAAACCGCACAAATCAAAATCATGGATAAGAGAGGACTACTGGATTACATATTCTACATTAGGATCATTGGACATTTGGTTTGATTTTTGTTTGTTTGTTTGTTTTTTGTTTTTTTTTTTTCCTGGTACTGGGAATCAAACTCATGACCTTGAGCTTGCAAGGCATTAGCTGTGCCACTGAGCTAAATCCCCAGCCCCAATCATTGTACATTTGGGACCAACTGCTCCTCTTCGAGTAAATATTTAAGTTCTTGGTGCATGAATTGAGGCCAACTGCAAGACGATCCTGGCATTCAAAACATCCATTTTCCAATATGAAACCATACTTAGATGCTACCTAAAATTATGCAATATTGTAGTTAAAAATATCTCATCTAATTTTCAAGTCAAGAACAAGACCATTGTTCTCTGCCTGAGGTACAGGTATCAGTCACAGACGTGGTTTCTTCTACATCTAGACATCTACCACATTTTTTTATTTAGGTACCAGGAATCGAACTCAGGACTTCTTGCTTGCTAGGCAGGCACTGTGGCACTGAGCTATGTCCCCAGCCCTGTTTACCACATGTAATAAAACATATCTTTCATTGTCTCTTGCCTCTGCCCCATTCTTTCCATCCTGTTGTCACTGATCAAAATCAAAATTTTATTCCATCAGTCAAATTATTAAACATTTTTAAAACTGTCTTCCTTATTATCTGTTTGTTTTTAATCCCTTTTACTAATTAACGTTAAATTGATCTTCCAAAACCCAAATATATTCTTTAGCTGCCCTGCTCAGTAATTTTCAATGACTCCTAACCACCAAGGCTTTAATAAAAATTATTTTTGTAGGCATTCTAGAGGAATTCAATTTTACTGGAAAGCCCCTGAGCATGGATTGACTTCAGAACCGGGTTCAAATCCCAGATCAACCTATTTCTAGAGGGATAACCTGGGAAGATATTGCACATCTCTGAGACCAAATTTCTTCACCTGTGGCATGGAGGTGATGATAATTACTTCACAGTACTTTTAGGAGCATCAAATGAGACACTATGTACTGGATAATGGGGACTCAAAAAATAGATGCTGTCTGAATTCGAAGCCGTCTACAGTATGACCTTACAGACTTATTCCCCAGTGCTTTTTCAAAAACCTTATACCCCAGAAAATCCTAGTTCCTACTTGATGATGTGTGTTCTTGCTCACTATATTTAGTTGTAGCCTACTTTAAAATAAGGATTTTGCTTCTGAAGACTTTATAGTACTTTGTGCATTTTAACTGTTCAATAAATATTTGTTGAATTTGGGATTCTCAGATTGATTTTTCCACCAGAAAGAGCTGTTTCCTTTGGTTAGTGCTTGATTTGACTTTCTGAGTCTAATTGATCTTATCAGGTCTAAGTAGCTTGCATCTCTTCATGCATCAGATCCTCCATGGGAAATCCAGCTGTTCAGGTTCCACGTGGAATGGAATTCTCTGTTTCCTGCTAGGTATTTTGCCCCAGACTTTTAAAGTTAGAGGTGGATATAGAGTCCAGATTCCCTTTGGTGTTGCTTGCTGTTTTTCTTTAATAGTCAGCAAGATAGAAAAGGGTGGAAGAGTTTTCTTTGGATCAATTACATAGTTAAGCAAAGGCCAGCAGTTGCTCAGCTAGGACCAATTTCTAGTCCCACAAGTGCAGGTAATCACTTTGGGGAGAAAAATTGATCCTGGGTTAGAAAGGAAGTCACTAGTGGATATATCTGTTATCAAATACTTCCTTTTCCTTTTAAAGAGTGGGAAAAAACCTTGTAAAATCTGTATGCAACAGAGGACTAGTAGGAGATACATTCTGAACTATGAGTCCCTGGCCTTTCAACAGCCCCTTGAAGTTAATATGGTTTCAAACTCAATTTCCTATTTTATTGTCCATAGACATCTGGGAAGTAGACAGGATACATATGATAATTCTATCACTCTACACCCCTCCTCTACTTTCCTCCCCTACCTTTATTTTTATGCTTTGGAAGAATGCAAGGGGGTTACCTGAACATTTTACTGAAATTAGCTGACAAAGGAGGTTCAGGTGCAGAATTTCTCATTCCACAATATTTTTCAGTACAGTAGAGAAAGGGCGGAACTTTACCAGTGACCATAATGCCACTGTTCTGAAGGTATTCAGTAACTAACCCTCAAAAAGTAAAACTGGTACTGATTTACCTAGGATCTTCTACAAGTAAGAATTGATCATCGTTTCTTTTGCTTATGCAAATAATGAGCTTTACAGTAACTAAAACAGCTGTGTCCATTTATTCGGCATACATGTGTTTGTAACTATATATCTCTAATTCTGTGTCCCATTTGTTCCTTTCTATAATCACAAAGGGTAGGTATTGCTGAAAACTAAAGTCAGAGACATAAAATGTCTTGCTTAAGGTCACATAACAATGAAGAGCTAAGAATAAGAGTTGCTGAATGAACTGAAATCCACATCCTTCTGAAACTAAAGAACATACCTTCCCCACTAAATATTTTGTCTTCAGCTTCCACAGGTGAACCCTCACCTGACCAAGAAAGGTTTCATGGCAGCCAGGCATGAAATTTGCCTACCCAACATAACTGGGTATGTCTGTTTGATTCAGATATTCTAAAGTAGTTCCAACTGAAGTGGCCAGTAGAGAAGAACCCATTGGAAGGGTAGGCTTTTCCAGTATGAAAATATCCATTGCAAGGTTAAGCTTCTCTCTTCAAGTGTAGGATGAAAACTAAAACATTCCGGTGCTGTCCATAAGATAATTTCCTCAGGAGACAAAGAGTAGAACATACACTGAAGACACTGGGAAAACAAGATAAACGTTTAGAATGGCTAAGTGTGAGAGCCTGGGAATATGAGATGGAAGAAGTAACTCCTTTCCTCTGATGCAAATTTCAGTTCAGTAAAATGGAGTTGAGTAAGAGAAACTTTTTCACTCTGTTCAAGGAGATGTGAGGATTATCTGGGAAGTCAGTTTATGCAAGAGTACTCTCTAAACTGTAAGTTTCCTTCTTAAAAGAATGGGACATTTTGATCTCTCAAAGACTGTCTGACTGGCCTGGTGTGGTAAATCATAGACCGTGTGGAGTTGAGAGAATGTACGCGAGAATTCATCCGCATGATCAGTGACATACAAGTGTACTTTAATTATTCGCCTAAGCCTCCCTTTCATCTTTGGAACATGAAGTGTGCTTTGAAATTACTAGAAGGATGTAGACTATTCCTCAGCTCTCCTGACTGCATTTGGGGTCCTGACAGCTTGATACTCAGTAGTCACTCACTTTAAGTCAGAAGATACTTTCCTCACATCAATTCTACTTGGAGTAGAACAAAAAATTGAAGAGAAGATGATAGATCCTGGGAAAGTTTCCACTGTGTACAGGTCAGTAACTTTAAAAATTATTTGTATTTTTATTTGTAGCACTGGGGATTTAACTCAGGGCCTCACACATGCTGGGCAAGCACTTTATTACTGAGCTACATCCCCATTTCCTTATAGTGTAAAATTTATTTTAAGAAAGGGTGGCTTAGAACCTAATTCTTAGCTTTAGCCTCCTGAGTAGTTAAGATTACAGGTGCACCACACCAGGCCTGGCTCAGTTCTATTCTTGTTTCTGTAGACTGTTCTGTGCCTTCTATTTATTCAGCATATCTATATGGCACCTATATTGCATGCGATTTATTTTAAGTTTATAAATATTAACTTACTTTTCCTTCACCTCTACCTTGTGCTACTAAAATGATGCTTACATTTTAGATACAAAATTGAGGCACAGAGGTTAATGTTCAGGCTATTAAGTAAGACAGCCAGGATTCCAGCTCACACACCACGACTTACATGAAATCTGACTGAGTTGACATGAACTGAGGGGCTGCTTGCTTCCCGTATCAACTCGAAATACTCTGTCTGGGCTTCTGTCCTCCTCTTTTAGGCCCTCTCCTTGATTTGCCACATACTGTTTGATTCCTACTACCCTGTTCCTTTATTCCTAGTGATTCTAGTCTGTTTGTTTTATGATGACTGTTTTCCATACCTAGTCCCACATCACAATATTTTATTAGATATTTTTCCTAGCTCTGAATGCTCTTCCAACTCCCATTTTTCTAGTTAAAATTTACTCAGCTTAAATTCCATTTCAAGTTTTATCCACACGAAAATTTTATTCGTAACTCCAGACCTTGTAGATTTTGGTCTGTTTTAAAATGTTCATGGCTTCTGTGTACCTTTGCAATGGATAACCCATCCTTTACTTTTATGTGTTAATGTTGCCTCCCTGTCTAGGTTGCAATACTCTTGACTTAGAGTACGACATTTAGTCTTCAAGAATTTTCCTACTTTACCTATCAAAGTGCTAAAAATATTTTAAATGTTCAGTGAATAACTAAGTAAATGTAGAATTATCTGAATGTTCCTGGTGGAAGGGTTTGCTAACCTCACTTCTTAAACTTACCAGCTCCATTACTGTTTTTTTCTTTTTATTCTTCAGGGCAAAAGATTTCATCTCTGTGATTCCAGTTGATGTTCATGGCTGCTTAAAGGAGTGTGCTGGAAATCATTTCAAAGTATTGTATCTTGCATGTCATGAATCATCAGAATTATTTCCTGCTCTCAAGGGTGCGGTATGGAAAGTGTGGGCTAGCCAACCATGAATTTGCTGACCTTTAGTTTGGTATGAGGTAGAGAAAATAATCTGCTTTATGTTGTAAGGTGGTTGGATTGGGGGGTTAAGGAAACTTTAATGTACATTGTTGGTAAGTAGTGTAAAGAACACAGTAACTCAAATTGTTAATAAATAATTCTTTATTGGGATGATGCTAGGGGAAAATATTCCATTTACTTATTTTGTTTCAGATTACATACATCTTGAAATGTATTTCTTATACAAGGCCTGAGAAATTACTTTGCACCACTCAACAATGTTTCTAAAGGACATATTTCAGTACCCAGCACTTTCATTCTAGAAGTTTGCCTTTCTGTGAGAGCCATACTCAAAACACATGTTTTTTACAAACAAAAATTGTGAATATGCAATTAACTTTTATACTGTCCTAATTTGGAGGCCTAAAACAACAAAGAAATCCAGTTGCCAGTGAAAACAAAAACTTGAAGGCAATGCCCACTCCAATTGTGTGCTGAGGCAAATGTGTCTAAATTATGTGGAACTAAGCTTTATTCCTTGAAAGGACATTTGTCCACAATGTAGAGCAGACTTGGGACCATTGTGCACAGTGGGAGTACTATTTCACTTAAGGAAATTGTAGATGAATGTGTTAATAAGCAGAATGCTATTTTATTACAAAAATCTGGTGATTTTTTTTGTCAGCCAAAATTTTTCTTTTCAACATTTCTTGCTTGCATGTGTGCCTTTGCCAATTTTTAAAATAAAAACTTAATAAAACAAAACAAAATAAAACAAGCACATTCAGGAGACTGGCTTAGGAATGTTTTATAAGCATTCTTCCTTTTCTTCTTCTGGCTTCCTGCTTTTCATTCTGAGGTTGCAATGAAATTACCCAGGCAGAGCAGAAGGAACTCATCATCTTCATTTTTTTCTTGGGTGTTGGGTAATTTTGTTTATAGAGGGTAGAAAGTCTTTGTTCAGACCTCCAATGAAGTTCTTTGCTCAAACCCTGCAATAAGAAAATCATCTATGCTGGTTTGGAGTCTGTGGGTCCCTTGGTTTAGTATGTGAGATGGGTCTCTCTTATAACTACAACTAGGGGAGACAGTAGAGGGCTGCAAGATGAAGCAAGGGCAATGTGGCTTGCCATGACTGTATAGAGGCATGCTTCTATTTGTGTCTCAGACAAGAGCAACTTTTACCTGTCTGGCTTAGTCTCTAGAATCTAGAACAGTAACTTGAACATGGTAAGTGACCAAATGTCTGTGGAATTAATGAATAAACGAAAATACACAACCATTATGGAAAACCACATCAAGCTAGATCTTATCCAGCACCCATTGTTTAGTGAGGCTCACCTAAATTCAAAAATTCCAATTTCTACAATTGTTTCAATGCTAAGAATTTTGAGCACATAATTTAGGTGGATTAAACAAATCTGCTATTGTGTGTTTAAAATAAGACAGTTGGTCCAAATTTCTATGAAGTTAAGTGTAATCAGAAAAACAGGAGTGTAGTTAAAATTTAATCATAAATCCTTCTTCACCAAGTAACTGCTGAACTCTCCATACATAGATTTTAAACACCAATATGACTATCTTTGTACCATGCCAACTCTCTATGCAGTTTTAGTCCTCCATTGGGATTATATCTCTGCCTGTTCATATAGAAGAGCCTTAGAGAACATGAATTTATTTTCAGTTTCATATACATAACTTTCTGTCATAATTGTGGTCAGTACTTTGGGTACATGCCAGACATTAGTTTTTTTGTTTGTTTGTTTTGGGTTTTGTTTGACTAAAATATATCATTTCTCTTTTTCTAATAGGAAAAAACCTATGCTATTTCTATGGATTTCTTACTGACTTTTCTTTCAGGACACTGGGCTCATCTATATTTTCCTAGCGCCTGCAGCAGCCTAACCTAAGCTCTCTTTAGCATTGCTTCTCACTGCTGCTCTTTCTCTTTGGCTTTCTGCCCTTGAGGATAGGATAGGACTGAGGAGCCCAGTCCTCTAAAACACTGGTTCTCAGTGTACTGCTGTTATTTATGAGGTATTAACAAACTGTAATTGCGAATGGATAAAGTACCAAGGCTTGTAAATAATCCACTTTCAAAAATATAAATGAGAGACGTCCAAAGAGAATGCAGAATTAGGTACAAAGAAAGGAATTTCACTTCTTATCAGAGAAGAAAACAGTTTGTCATTCACCAATACAATGTGCATTGGAATTATTTCAACGCAGTAGAGAAAATCACAATTTTGGAATTATGCAAGTTAAGCTGGAGACAATAGTGCATGTGATCTTTTAGAGGTCTGTGGGAACAGGAAAATGCAAATAATCTTTGAAATGTTTTTCTGTTGCTCTTTGATTTAAACAGTTACTTGTGCTTGATGTTGAAAAATATATCTTTCACAAGTAATGGACATAATATTGACATTTTAATAAATATAACTTCATTCTTAAAATGTTTTTGTAAAGTTTATTTTACTGAACTGAATTTTAGTATATAAAAGAAATATTTTCTTTTTCTACAAAATTGGATACTCACTTTTAAATGCAGGATAACATAGTACCCATATTGTATGTACTGTAAAAATTATAAACAATTTTACACATAGTAATGCAATTTGTTTATGTTTCTGCAAACCCATTTAAATTAATTTAAATTTAAATGTTAAGTAAAGTTTTAAGGTTAGAACAGGCTCCAGAATATTCATATAATGAAATCATCCTCACTTCTTTTTTTGGAATTTTTTTTTGAGTAAGAGAGGAAAAAAGGGGAGGAATATATGTACGTGAATGTACTCAGAGAAGTGTATTATTTTAGAACAAATGAAACAAATATCAGTGGAGAGCCTGTGTTCCAGGAGTGTGACATTTGATTGAAACCTCCAGGTCCAGTCTCATCACTGGTGTTGCTCCTTCCTCGTCTCTAGGTTGCAGGGTCTTCGTGGAGCCCTGTGTCTCCAGCACCTCTGCCTGATGCTCATCACCAGCAGTCTCCCCACCCTTGGCCTCAGCAACTCCCCTACCCCTGTCTGGTCTCTCCTCTTAGTTTTCTAGGAATAGCTTTTCCTCTTGCTTTGTTAGAAAAGGAGGAACTCTGCACATCACTCCAAGAAGACTGTCGGTAGAGGTAGCACTAAGAGCCCATCCCTTGATGTTCCTGGCATTGCTGCTCAGAGCCTTTTCCATCTCACGGGGTTAGAAAGGAGCAGGAACCCATAGGCCATCTTCTCCTTAGCTCTTCTTAGTTATATATGTATTAACTTGTGTTAATATATAACACAAGTATATAGAGGGAGTGAAATTAGAGTCTAAACAGTTGGAAGGTTTGTAATTTAATTGAAAATTGCAGCTAGATCAGATTGAGAAAAACAAGACATCTTAGTGCTTTCCAATCCCACTGTCCTTTTCCTATGCCATCACTAATGCTCACACAGGCCTCCTGGAGAGTTCCTCTGGTACTGCGTAGGCGGACTCTCAGCACCCACCCCCCAGGTGTTTTCACACACTTAGTATTTAATACCAGGTGTTTAGGCAGAATTTAGTCTCTTATGATGTGTCAGAAAATAGTATTCTCAGCAGTTAAATTTTTAACCTGACTGATAAAAATAGTAAGCCTTTGAAATATAGAAATAAAGTACATAGAGAAGCAGTTGGGTTTCCAGTGACATGAGAAAACCCCTAAACTTCTCCTTTCCCTTTGGGAGAAGTCTTGTGATGAAATCCACCTAACCATGCTGGCTCCATGCAGGTATTCTAAAATCAGAGAAGTATGCTGATTTCCCACATTTCCTTGTATGGGCCCCAGTCAGTTCCCATGTGTGGATGTTGTATTTAGAAAAACAATCTCTGAGAGGATGGACTTTTCAGCATCTTTCTCTTTTATTTCTCACAGGATTGTGTAGGAAGTCAGAAAGTGATTTCTTACCAACTTGCTAGTAAATCAATTGGGCATGGGGTAGGTACTTTGATTATTATTAACTACTTGCTTGATCTTTGAGGCTCAATTTTCTTTCCTATCTCATGTGAAAACTCTACCACAACCTGTGATGCTGTAACCTTGGTGCAAGGATATGCAACCTTAATCATTTTGCCACACAAAAAAATGACTAAAACAGGGGGTCTTATGATTTTATCACATTGTTCAGTTAATATTTGAGGGTAGGAATTATGGATTATTTAATGTGCAAAAACAATACAGTGTCAGGTACACAGTGAGAATTTAATACATGCATAGTACACTCTTGCTGGATTTAGAATTTCACTGTTCCTTTTCTCATATTTGTATTTGTGTGGATTTGTTAATATCCAGTAAAGAATCTTTTTCTGTCACCTTCTTGGGAACCAGGACTGAGAACAAACAATTTAATCATGAGAAACTTAACTTCATTTAAAACTATTAAAGTTGTTTTATGTCATGGTGATTTGACTAGATTAGTAAAACTGAATGCAATATTTTCCTTTATTTTCATTATTTTTACAATAAAATAACTATATGAATTATATGGTGTCACTAGTAGTTTGATTTTTTTATTAATTGGATGGATCAATGCTGTCATCATTGTGACACAAAGTCTCTGTTGAGTACAAGCCCAACAGCTTTTCATCTAGTTCATACATGCAATTAAAAAACTCCATTACAATATGTTTTAAAAACCCTTCTCAAAAATCCTGCCTACATAACTTAATGTTTAAAAACAATGCTATCTTTGATGTGGTTGTTGTTCAATTGCTTTTATAGGATGCTTTGTCCCATCCTCATAGACTGTAGAATCTGTGACTTTGGGACACTCTGCTGACTTGGCCGAGAGAAAGCTCTTGGTATTCAGTGTTTGCCTCTGCCTTTGGCATCTACAAGCCTCCTTCCTCTTCCCCTTCTGAGTCTCTGTATAACAAGTGTGTCTGGGTTTCTATTGCACGGAACGTCCCAGAGCAAGAGCGACTCTGGGGAAGTTAAACAAAGGCAGGATTTCATTCACCTGGCATGCTGACCCCTTGGATCCTGGCTGGAAACTGGCACCAGGGCCCAGGGCTGAGAGCACCCTGCCTTACATAAGCCCTGGTCCAGCAGCTGCTGCCCGTGGGCTCTTTGACAAGGGAGCTGTTCTCTCACAGTGCCACATGGATCCTCTTTGTGGGCCAGTCCATTTCCCCATAATTTAAAAATATATATCTCTACTGTCTCTGCAGATACCATCCTCAATGTCCAGATAGTGATATTAAAGCTTGGATGCTAAAGGAAAATCGGCAGATTATTAGATAATTAGCTATTGGCAAGATCCCCCTACTAATCTTCTATACCTTTCTTCTTCCTCTGCTGTAGTTGTGACATGGTGAAAAGGACCAGTGGAGGAGCTTTCTTAGGAGTCCTGCAGGTTCCCAATTCTGCCCTTTGTACACATTCACAAAATTAATAACTGACCCTGAGACACCAGAATTGGGAGCTGTGTCATCTTCGGTGGGATTCACTAATTGTCTGTCAGTGGTACTTCAGAAAAAGGAGGCTGCAAGCAAATCACTGCAGAGGGCACCCAGCATATTCCAATCTACCAGCTTTGTGAGACTTTATCAGTGTAAAGTATAATCCTCTTCAAAGCCTTCTAGGGGAATGTGGCTCACCTCCACCCTTGGGGACAACTTTACATCTCACGTCACAAAGTGGAAACAAAAAGACTCCTCATACCTCTGGGGGAGTGGGACCACAGTCAGACCAATGATAATTTTTCTCACACTTTTGTCTGGTACTCTTTTCTTCTTGGAAATGTTATTACAATTTAGAGTTATGAGCTTTTACCAGGGAAAGTGATAACCAGCCTACTTAGAAAATCAGTTCTTAAAAACTATGAAAGAAAAAATTAGTACGATGATGTGTTTTAAAATTCATGGGAAAAGTGTTGCTTTTAATCAAGTGCTTGTTATTTTTTATGTTGATTGCTGCTTGTAAGCTATTTTAGTTTTACATGTAATTTCAACCCTCACACCTTACTTTTAGGTGGATAAATGGACATCTGTGTTGTCCTTCTGCTGTGGCCTAAACTTTTCAGTCTGATTAATGTTTATATCTATCTGTTCAGGCCGGTGAGTTGGTTTAGAATTGTTCTCTCTCTAGGCCTCTGAATAAACTTGACTTTTCCCCTAAGTGTTTAGTTTGCACTTCCCATTTTATGTTCCTGATTTGGGAATGGACATTGAATTTAAGGAAAGGTCATGTGGCAACTTATTTCCTAAGTAGTAGGTTTGCTCTTCAGTTGTGGGAATTAAGATTAAAAAATGAGGGAAAGCAAGTCAAAAACCTTCAAACTGGAGTTGTGGAGGGGTCAAGTAGCTGACCTGCTGGCAGAGGTTGAGACAGGACTCCATTGGAGATGACCATTCACAGTCCAGTCCACATGTCTTCCACATACTATTAAATGAAGAAGAAGAGCAGCTGTATAGAAATTGCCTTCCTCCCTATTTTCCCAAATGAAAAGATGTATTCCAAGGTAGCTCAGTGATGATCAATCACAGCTACTGAAGTAGAGACTAAAACCCAAGGTCAGAAGATGGCATCTTCTTCTACCTAGAGCAAGTCTTGGATACAGCCTTTGAATAGTAAAATCCCCTCCTCCCACTTTGGATAAGACTCAGGATAGACCTTCCTGGGCCATTGGAATAAGATGTAGTCTAAAATAAGAAGGCTTTGAAGGGGAATTCTGCAACTGTGCCAAGAATAGTGAGCTCAATGACTGACATTTGCAGTCACCAAGTGGGGATGTGTGGGTATCTGTGCTACTGCTCTTATAAGCAGTAGTGACCTTCTGTTTGCACAGTTCTAGGCCTGGTCAAACTTCTCACAGTCTTCATCATGAATGCTGGAATGGCTGATCATTCTCTCCAGATTCTTGCTTCTCTCCGGGTCGTTGGTTGTCTTACAACAGTGTGTGTTGGCTAATTTTTTTTAAAAAGATACTTGGGATGGCGCAAGTGTATGTGAAATGTCAGTTCCCCATGCAAATGGAGAAATTTAGGAGGGGAAAATTATCGAATTTAGTAGAAAAAAGGAAAGAAAATAAGTTTATTTCAGTCCCCTAGGAGCTAAATTTTACTAAGTCCTGATTTAATAAGGGAACTCAAACCTCTCAAAACTCAATATTATGTACATAGAAAAGAATTGTGTCTCAGGGCAGAGCTGCCAATATCTTCATGAAAACTTTGAACTGTTGTCCATTTAGCACAGTTTTGCTGTTTCATGATTTACTATTTTTTTTAATTTCCTTGTCCAAAGGATGTCTTCATAACTGCAAGGATTTTTAAAACTGAAAGAGCTCCTCCTTGTTACACCTATGTCAAGCCCAGGTAATTGTCTCATATGACCTGAAGGGATGACTGACACAATTAAGATACACAAATATCATCATAAGATATCCATAAATATCCAGAGAAATACACAAAAATCTTGTTTTATTCGTTTTATCTTCAGATACATTTTAGATAATATCAACCTCTGCAAAAGGCAGATAGTATGACTCAACACCCTAGGAAATTTAAGCAAGGAGGTCTGTGACCTAAACAAGAGAATCACAGATGGCAGTGAAGGTTGACACAGGGAGATTATGCACTCTAGGGGCTGTGGACATTTTGCTAGTTTTCTTCCATTCTTTGAGTCTAAAAATTGGATTTAAGAAAATAATACTTGTTTAGAATTCATGAGAATTGTAAAGCTTTCCTGAGGCTGTGTGTCCCCAAGGAAGTTCATCACAAGTAAATCATTCATCTAGTCATTGTCAAACCATTAAAGTCCTTTTGCCATGTGAAGGATCTTCACACAGTGTTTACTATCGTGGCCATGATAGTAACTTGCATTAGTACAATTTTACAATCTGTTCCATTGTTGCTGTCTGCTGAAACATCCTATTTACGTATCACCTCATAACAATCTTTTACTGTGGACATTAACATTTTACTACAGGTGGTACCATAGTTTACAGACTTAATTCTTTCAACAATTCTGGTCACAGAACGTGTTCCATGACTCCTGTTGCAACTGAATGCAATTCAAATACTGCAACCAGAATCGTGGAAGAAATTAAGGTCATGAACAGAGGTACTACTGTACCTCATTTTTTAGATAAAGAGATCAAACTGCCCAGCAGTTAACCCACTTGTTAAATATTTTACAGATGGAATGTAAGAGGGAGTGAAGATCAGAATCCAGGTTTTTCTCTTCACTTGTCCATAGGATTTCAAGGAGAATTGAGAAGCAAGGTTTTGAGTAGGTAAGGAAAGTAGCCAAATCCCCAGGGAACTTTATACCACTAACTTCTCCAGGTCTCACATGGTAGAAAACTCTGTTTAACTTTTTTTAAAGGAAAAGAAGAATGTGTTTATGCATATGAAGAGTGTAAGAGTGCTGCTTGGGATAGAGAGATATAGATCTTCAAATATTTTATCTGGGATATATTTACCCCAAATCTTTGGGTATTCTTTTCAGTTGCAATGTGTTTAGTTCTTAGGCAAACTCTTTTCATGTCACGTAAAGATGGCCAAGTGGAGCTCTCAGCCTTATAATCTTCTGGTTAGAGAATATCAGTGATAGCAAGACCCTTTTTGACCAATAGTTTTGCCAACAACTTTGACATTTATTTTTCCATTAGTCTGATTTGGTCTTATGTTGTAAATATGATGTCTGATAAAGAAGGCCTGGTTCAAAGTTCTACCATAAATGTTGGGACAAGGATAGCTGTGATGACATAAACTCAGAGAGCAAGAATGGAGGTCTCTCACAGGAAAGTCAGAATGTTACCTCACAATGAAGGAGAACATGTGCTTGGGTGGATAAAACCAACAAATGTCCTCTAGAACAGCTATTTCCAACCCACACATCTCACTTTGAAAAGCCAAAACCAGAGGGGCAGGCAGGAATTTCTATGTGTGAACATGCCCCAGAATAAGTTCTGATACATATCTGTCTTTCTCTTAACGTTTAATTAGCCACCATTGCAAATGCTCATGTAATACTCTTTCTCAGTTGGCTCACTTGCCTAGAACACTCTTCATCCTCCTATATTGTCTTTGCCCAACCTGTAGACTTCCTTCAAGGATTACCCCAGACAGATGCTGCTATAGACTAGCTATTTTGTGTCTCTTTCTTCCACAAATTCAAACCCATAGCATTTGGAGGCAGGGTATTTATTTATTTATTTATTTATTTATTTATTTTGTCTTTTTGAGACAGGGTCTCACTATGCAGTTCAGGCTGACCTTGAGCTCAGTTTGTAGCCCAG
>NW_004955438.1:3839945-3840662 GCF_000276665.1 Chinchilla lanigera | reverse complement strand
TGAGTCACAGATGAAATCAAAGAAGAAATTAAATAATCTTTATAATCAAACAAAAATTCAGACACAAATTATCAAAACCTATGGGATGCAATGAAAGCAGTCCTAAGAAGGAAATTTATAATGGTGAATTCCCACCTGAGGAAAATAGAAGGAGCACAAATAAACAATCTTATGTTGCACCTCAGGCTCCTAGAAAAAGAAAAGTAAGTCAAGATCAAATCCCAAAGAAGGCAGGAAATTACAAAGATCACAGCAGAAATTAACAGTGGAGACTAAGGAAACAATACAAAGAATTAATGAATCAAAGAGTTGGTTCTTTGAACAAAATAAATAAAATTGATAAACCCCTGGCCAACCTTATCAAAAAAGGAAAGGAAAAACTTAAGTTCTTGCAATAAGGAATGAAAAGAATGAAATCACTACAGATCCTATAGAAATTCAGAAGATCAACAATACTTACTTTGAAAATCTTTATTCTCATAATAGGTAAAACACAGATGAAATTCACATTTCTAGATACATGTGAATTACCAAAGCTGAATCAAGAAGATATAAAAATCATGAATAACTCAATATCAGCCAGTGGAATGGAAAATGTAATTAAAAAAACTTACTAACAAAGAAAGCCCAAGGTCCTGATCAATTCATAGCTGAATTCTAAAAGAAATTTAAAGATTTAATGTTAATTCTTCTCAAACTCTTTAATGAAATTGAAAG
>NW_004955438.1:3829642-3839845 GCF_000276665.1 Chinchilla lanigera | reverse complement strand
CTGACCTCGAACTCGCAACGATCCTCCTGCCTCTGCTTCCCGAGTGCTGGGATTACAGGCATGCGCCACCATGCCAGGCCCAAGGCAGGGTATTTAAAAGGCAATTAGATTTAGATGAAGTCCTAAGGGTATAGCCCCATGATGAGATTAGTATTATTCTAAGAAAAGTAAAAGACCAGACATTGCTTTTTTTATATCATATAAGAACATAGGGTGAAAAGTAGTCACCTGCTAGCCCAGAAGAGGACTCCCACTGGAGGCCAACCATGTAAAACCTTCATCTCCAACTTCCAGACTCGCAAACTATAAGATAATAATAAAAAAAAAACCCACAGAGTTTAAGCCATCCATTATGGCACTTTTCTATGGTATACAAGCTGACTAATACATGTACTATGGCCAGAACCTGCATTTCACACTTGCCTCCTCCACTTCTGTGTTATCCTTGATAGGTAGAAAGTCCTATCAGAATTTGATTTTCCTAAGAGCTAATACCTGATTATCACTGTGGATACTGCTATAGTCAATGAAACCATTGTCATCCATTAAAGGTAATAGTGATTGAAATACCTTTACTTCAGAATTTCTGATACTAATGAATTCTCCAGGACTTAATGAGAATTCTGATTCCTAGATTTCTACATGTGATAATATATTTCAATTATGCTCTAACACTGACATCATAAATCTGTAGGAGAAACTTCAAGAACTCCAATACTGTTTAATTCTTTAAGCGTTCACATCAAGTAAAACAGGGAAAAGATTATTCACAAATATCTACGGTTGTGTTCTTGGGATATTGCATGAGTGCTTCTGGTATTTATCACATTCAAGATGAAAGATGTGCATTCTGAGGTACCCTTTCCATAAACAAGGCAACTGCTTCAAGCCTTACTAAGGTGACTCAGTTTCTACCACGCTATACTTCCACATAAGCTACCGAGGTAAGCTCTTCATTATCAGATAGAAAAGACATTTCAAGAAAGCATACTTGGTGGCATTGACTTCTGAATTTAGTCTTTGGGCACTTTCAGAATGAAAAGCAGTTACTGAATCATGAGTCTATTCTAGTACTTTATAGTAAACATAAACGATGATATCTTGCTACTCCCTCATCTTCTGGAAGATTTGAGATGTGTCTTGGTATAAACTGCCACTAAGCCTCAATATCCCAGGAAATCAGTTGTCAGGGACAATGTCTTCTGCTTTGAAGAATAACAAATTACCTTAAACTTAGAATGAGTATTTCCCCACACTTCTGTATTTCCTAAATATAGCATACTTTTAAATCTTTATTAGCAAATTTAGGAACTATCATTTGCCCTTTCCAAAACACCTCTAGATTCTGTCAAGAATATGTTTTATGATTGATGGTTAATTAGATTAAGCAAAAGTCTAGCATTTTATAAATGTTATGGCTTGTGTCTGCGTATCCCCCCAAATCCTCATGCAGTCATGGGGTGGGCTTCTAGATATTTGATTGATCCAATGTCCAGTGCTGGGATTATGGGTGTGAGTGCTACACTTGCCCTGGGGCAGATAGCTTGCATAAGTAAGGGAGAGAAAGAGGCTGCTTGCTGCCACTGCCCCTTTGTGCTCTTGTTGCTTTTGCTGTCTTTCGCTGCCATGAATGGTTGCCCTGTGCCATGTGCCACTGTGCCTTGGAGCCTGCTGAGTATAGACTGAAACCTCCACAAACTGTGAGCTAAATAAACCCTTCCTTCCTTAAGTCTGGGTGTTGGGTATTTTGTCACAGCAATGACAGAAAAGTAACCAAGACAATAAAGAACAATGATAACTTAGAGAGAGCATTTATTTTATTTTTTCTTTTTCAAAGCATATGTTTGCAACTCATGATAAATATAATCTATCATAGGTAAACATTTAAGTGGGCATCCATATGACCTCAGTGTTGTCTCTTAATGGTAAAAAGACTATAAAGAGCCATAACTTTTCATATTTTGGGGCAAAACAAATATTCAAATTATTTTCTTGAATTATTTTTTTTGTGATGGAATAAATCTATGAATGTGTGTGAGAACAGCTGGATTGAAAGGACCTGTCTTTTTATAGGGTTAACGTATAAGCACACATGTAGAAGATACACATGCACATCATGGTTAAAAACTTAGTTGGTTTTACAGAATCATTTCAAAGAAGATCTGCTTAGTTATGCTAAACTTCTTCCCAAAATGGCTGATGGGCCCAAAATTTCATTTCAGAGTTCAGTTACAAAAATTTAATTGATAGGCAACATTCTGGTGGCTACTTAATACTGTTGTGACAATGATTCATACCTTAAATGAAAATAAAGAACTTATAGACAAGCTTTTTAAAATGCCATCAATCCTTCATTATCCATATATCACTGTCAAATAAATGATTCTTCTGAAAGAAGGAACAACAAACCAGGATGATCCAACACAAGTCACAGGAAGAAATGAGACAAACCATCAGTCCTAGTTCTCATTAAATATGTGACTCAACAATATTCAAATGTCATTCTTAGGGCTGGGGATGTAGCTCAGTGGAGCAAGAACCTGCCTGGCAAGTGCAAGGTCCTGAGTTCGATTCCCAGTAACCGCACTCCCAAAAAAACCAACCAAACAAACAAATGTCATTATTCAATTATTATAGGTCTATTATTTTTATTTGTAAACATCATAAAAAAATGGAGGGTAGACTACTGGTGAGAGACTTATAAGTAAGAAAGTTTGGCTAAGACAGAGAACTGAACTGTGTAGGTAGAGAATTCATCTCTGCTGATCTATTGCAAAGCTATGCTTACCTTAGGAGTGCCTGGAACCATATTTCTGCCTCTTGGCTAACCCCTAATAAAAGGTACTGAGTAGTGACTAATACAGTCCTGTGCTGGCTTCTGAGACAGGCCAGGGACAACGTGTTCATAGAAAGAGTTTAGTCTGATAGTTTTGACCTGGTTTCAATTAGGTGATTTTCTTCCACTGAATCTAGTAGTGAAGGCTATATTGACTATGTGACTAGTAGAATATAAAAGATCCATCTGTGGGTTAGACTGTAGCTCACTTGTATTTCACAGCAGGATTATGGTAGAAGTAGAATTATTGGTATTTTATTGGCACTAGCCTGCAATAACAGCATACCTGGGACTTGAACCCAGGTGTTTGTTTAAGACCAATACCTATATTTACAATTTTCTGCCAAATTAACTTGTCACTATTGCCTTTTTAGTTTAGTTAGGACTAAAAGCAACCATATTTCAGAAAAAAGTCAAATTTTTGTCTCTTCATCTTTGCTGAGTTCAATCTCAGTAAATGATTGCTTTCCACAAGGTCTACCAATGAAGAACTCACTCTTCCTTGCTTGCTTATTGCTTCTTACAGATTGCATCCTGACACATAAGTATCATCTGTAATGAACAACCATATATTAAGGTGTAAATATTATTCTTCATATAACTTTCATCTTTATAGGTAGGAAAGCAGGCAAGTACTACTAAGTGGAGAAGCTAACAATACAAGAAAATATTTAATTGTAACTTTCAGAGATTTAATTAGCAAAACAAAATAGACATGTGAGGACTCCACAGCATTGAGGCCAGGAGCCCAAAAATCTAATCATATATTAGATTTTCTTTATTATTTCAGATAAACTCAAACTTAGCAATTACTCATTGGATATTCACGTGTTGGCATTAGCATCTTTCTGGAAGGGCCATTCTCAAACAAATGACACAGGATTCCAATTATTTTCCCATGTACCTTCACCTTCTACACTCTCTACTTTCCCCAAGATGCCTAATTATGGCAGTATTTTCCTCTTACATGAAAATATTCTCCCAAGAGAAAGGATTTGGCAGATTTTTACATATTCCCCTACAAAAGTAGGACAATCTTTGCTGAATATATTCTTCTTCCTCCTTTAGATTTTACTTAGATCTTTCTTTATTGTTTACTTTTCCCCAAACAATATATTATGAGAATTATAGGAAAAATTTCTTTGGAGTTCTTGTTTTTAGTTTGGCTTGGCCAAAAAGCCCCTTGGCAAAAGATGAGAGGAAGGGAGAAAAATGAAACCAAGGTATTTAATCCCTTGGTTATCTCCCTGCATGAAGCCAGAGGCTTGCTTCCTCCTTTTAATTAAACTCATAACTCCTCCCAAGGTGACACTTTTCACACAGATTTTGCAATCTATGTTCTGATAACTGAGTCCCTAGAATTTAGAGGCCTAGAAATAGTGGTGTCTTAAGATACTGCATTATTTCTTTGTTTTTCTTTTATACCCTCCACACTCCATTATAAATAACCTCTTTACTAAAACCTCATGGAATTATCCTTTTTTTGTGAATTGTTTTCTTTGTGACACAATCCTGAATGATACAACCAATGTTGTAACCTGCATTCTAAATGCCTAATGCATGAAAGCCCCCCTAAATTGAGCTTTAATTATGGCATTTCAATATTAAATGGAATTTGAGGTTATATCAAGGATCTACTAGCACAAAATTTCATTAAGATGCAAAGGAAAACAATCATTTAGTTCATGAATCTTCAGGATTCTGCTGATATGGAGTAAGTTCATAATCTCAGTTGGCTTAGCTCTGGCAACTCCAGTCAGCTGCAGGTTTTCAAGTGGCTCTGCTGATGGCTGTGATCATTGAAATGTCAAAAGTCTGCTGGTATGTGCATAATCCAAGCAGGTCTCATCTTTTAGCAAACTAGGCAGACATTAACATTGACTTGTGGTCATAGAAGTCAAAGGGGAATGTACAATGAATGGTTTACTTTTCTTGCTTCTCTTCATATCAGATGAGAGAATATTGCCTCAGCCTTGATTAATCTAATGGCCAGATTCATAGGCAGAAGAGTACAACACACAGTTATGTGGCAAGGACTGAGCACAGGAAGGGATGAAGAGTTGAGGTCTTTACAGCTATGTGCTTCTTTACCTCACAAAAAACAGGACATTTTTAGTGCTCACTGGAAGATGAGTAGATTTTTGTGAAATGGAATGACACAATAGGTACAAAATTTAGTAGCATGAAAATTCTTATAACATGCTTAGAAAATGATGAATAAACAAGTACATTTTACATAAAAAACTATGTATATGGATCATTATTATTTACTTCTCCTCTCTCTGGCTTCTTTTGCTCAACATTATGGAAGATTCAATATTGTGAATAAATTAATTTTCCCTAAATTGAATTGTGATAATTAATGTAATTATGTGATGTAATGAAAAAATATAAATATTTGATCTTTGTCCTTGGTTCTTCATAATAATTTGTAAAAATGTTGAATGTTGCAGAGTGATAGATGTACCATTTATATGCTAATGAGGTGACTAGTAATTGGGCTCTATTGATATCTTCAAGATGAGAACAGTTCACTAGAAAGACTAAAGCATGATTATTGAACTAGAAATTTCAGTGCCATTCTCCAACCTCCAAAGAAGAGGGCAGGATTGAAGTATGAATTAACTATCAATGGCTAATGAATCAAATCATCATATTGATTTAACGCAAACTTTACAAAAACTCCTGAAGGATGGAGTTCAGGGAGCTTCCAATGTGGCAGGCAAACTGCAGTGACTAGAGCATAGTACACATGGAAAAAGCAAGGAAGTTTTGCACTCCTTCCTCCTACCTTTCCTCATGCATTTTTTCATTTTTGGCTCTTCTGAACTTTTACAATAAGCAGATAATAGTAAATAAAGTACTTTCTTGAGTCCTATAGGTTGTTCTAAAAAATTATCAAACCTTAGGAAGAGGCTGAGGGAAATTCAGAATTTATACCTGGTTGGTTAGAAATACAGGTGTCAAATTGGTGCTTGTCGCTTACTTCTAGGGGTGTTAATAATGTAGGAGTGAATCCCCAATCTGACACTAACTTGACATTGGTAGTGTCAGCACTACATTGAATTGTAGGACACTTACTTGGTGTCCAGAGAATTGGAGAATTATTTGTTGTAAGGAAAAAAATATGTGATATCAAAGGTCTTCTAGAAAACAGCATGAAAATTTCAATCAAACCAACAACAGAATTTCATTTTGGAATAAATCAACTGATTTTAATATTTATATGAAAGTCAAACAGCTAAGAATAGAAAAGAACTTAAAGAGCATAGTTTTAAAAAGTATACTACAAGATAACTTCCAATCCACAAATATCATATATACTATAAACCCTTTTTTGCTTCTCTCCATAAATTTTTTTTTACTTTTTGTGTAGAGTTTATAAAAGATCCTACATCTTGAATATTATTTTTCCATTGTGGGAAACAACTAATGATTGCAAAGAAAATGAAATTATATAAAGATTTCTTCTTTCTACCTCACATATGTTCATGTCCAACTAGCAGAAAGGATTCTGATCTGAATAGAGAATTTGGAGAGATGATGAAGCCATAGGGATTCTTGTGCTCTATTCTAACCCTTGGAATAAACTTTCTAGTCAGACTGAGATCTAGGATTGGGCACATTTGCAACCAGTTTTCTGTCTGCAAGTTTATAAATTATTACCTTCACAGATGCGCCCAAGGTATGATGTGTAGAAGAAGACATAGTGACAAAGATATCTGTCTGAGAAATCTACCATAAATTTTCAAATGGCTCTTCACATGAATTTGAGAAAATCTGAGGTCATGAGTAAAGTCTACACATTGCCAGTCAGCAGGCCACAATGCTGAGCAGGAAACTGGATCACACATGGAATGTGAGGGGATGGAATTGCATCTTTGTTGATGTTTAGATGCCAAAAACCTGAATGAGACCATGGAAGATTGACAGAGAGACCACCTGCCATCCACTAAACAAACACTGGCCGTGATCTAAGCTGAGTATCAGACAAAGTGAGGTCTTTAGTCACAGATGCCAGGATGGACTTTGAGGCCAAAAAAGAAAATACAGCTTACTCTACAGTAATGTAAAAGGAATTGTTGAATCACACAGAATTTTAGAATAAAAACCAAGTGGAAGGAAAACAGAATATTTTGAAGTGAATAATGGGGAAAGACAATTCCAAATTCTACTTAGTTTAAATTGGGAGTAACTAATACATGGCTTAAATACAAGAAGAACAAATCCATAAATAACTTAATTTGAAATATCAAGAAATAGCAAATAATGAAAATTATAGTTCATAGATACATTCTATTCAATCAAGAAAAGAAAGAGAAACACAGGATTTTGTTCAGCTGAGTTCCATAGGCTATTGAGACAATAAAGAATATGTCTATTAGAGGTAAAAAAAATATATAGGGTTATATTTTAAACAGATTTGGTTCACAGGAAGAATTTTGAACATTGGGATGATCTACAAAATAAATATATTCAGGCAGAAGAGTAACATGACTTGCTCTATTTTAATCATTATTCTCCTGGATTATATTTTATTGGGAAAGCCCTAGAATATCATTTATGTGGCTTTGGAGTTGACCTCTAACATCATAGCAATAAATAAGTAATTTTAAAAAGTGAATACATATTCTCTGCAGTAACATGGGGCATGGATTGAGGGGGAGTAACTTTGAAGCAAATAAGTGGGAGGATTTTTAGAAAATCAAGCAAGAGATGATGAAGAATTAAATCAGAGTATTGGTAATGAGAACAGAATGAGATGGTAGAAGATTCTTCAGCAAAAGATTATTCAAGCACCCCCATGCAGGAGACACACTGAGCCCAGGGAAGCTTCCAGAGCCTCAGGGAAGAGTACCTCACTCCCCACACAGGTATGGGAGTCACATTGAGCCACCAGGATCCTCAGGATCTTCAAAAATGACAAAATGAAGCAGCAAAATGCAATCTTAGACCACCCTACCCAGAAAAAGTCCAGGAGACATCAATATTGAGAAGCTTGGAGCTCACACACCTGAAATTTGTTAAATGATAGCACCTGAAGTAAAGAAACCACTCCATTAAGCTATAGAAAGAATCAGATCAGAAATAATTTCTCAAGTAAAAATAGGAATGAAAATAATGACAAAATTGCTGATCACATCTAAAGAAGACAAGGAAAAAGAGAAGCACAGAAAAATGTTGTGATCTGATCAATTGTGTGTGCTTGTGTCCAGTGGTCTGAGCAACTGATTTGAAGGTAAGAATATGCAATGGAATTACAATGGCGAACTCCTCCCATCTTGTCTAGTAAAACTCTCTATTATCTCTACTGTTTTATCAAAGAATTATTTTCTTATTTCCTATAATGGTTTGAGTAATCTTTCATTCTTACATCTGGTAATCTGAGCAATGTAGTTGAGGATAGCGATATGCAATGTAACAACCACTGTTGATTTGTATTATTTCGTCTTAAGATTGTATCACTTTGAATGTTCTTGCTTTGATTTGTTTATGTTTGTGATACTGATATGCTGCTACTTTTCTATTTCTTTGTTTGTTCCTCATTTATTACTCTCTTTAAAATAAAAAAAGAAAAGCACAGAAAAATTATAGAAAGCTTGAATGAAGAATATATGAAAGAATTATGATGTAAGAAAGAGATTCAAAGAGTTATACAGAAAATTAAAAATTCCACTGAAAGCTGGCAAAATCACTTCAACAACACTGAAGATAGACTTTCAGACCTTGAACACAGCATTGCAGCTAATGATCACCAAAGGAAAACTCTCTTAAAAGTAACATGAAACTAGGAAACAGCAATTAAACAGCTGGAAGATGATGCAAAGAAAAATAATGTAAGACTAATATGTGTCAGTAAAACAGCAGGAGTCAAGACAAGTGACATGACAATTATATTTGCAGAAGTATTAGCACAAAATTTCTCAAGCATGGAAAAATAATATGCCACACAGTAAGTGAGGCATATAGAACTCAAATTAGCCACAACCAAAATTAATCTACACCCAGACATATAATAATCAAAACCCCAGAAATTCAGCACAGAAGAGAATATTAAGAGCTGTCAGACAAAAGAAACAGATCACCTATGAAGGAAACCCATCAGAAGCACTGCAGATTTATCAACACAAACTATCAAGTCAAGAAGAGCTTGGAGTGAAGTATTTCAGGTCCTGAAAGAAAACAACTTCCAACCCAGATAAATGTATGTTGCAAACTTTCCTTCAAAATGTTATAATTTTTTTTCTGGTTTTTTTTTTTTTTTGTACCAGGAATCAAACTCACAACCTCACACTTGCCAGGCAGGTGCTGTGCCACTGAACTATATCCCTGACCCTTGTCCTTCAAAATGAATGGAGAAATAAGGTACTTCCACGACAAAGAACAACAGAAGAAATTCATGACCACCAAACCAACTCTACAAAGAGTACTGAAAGATATTCTAGAAAGATATAAAAATGACCACAACTTCAAGAACAACAGAAAGGAAGCACCAAGCAGAGCAAGCAATTAAACAGAGAAAATGTATAGAACCAACAGCAGGAAAATAACACGACAAAGTTATACCAATACATATAGTCATAATCATCAATGTAAATGGCCTCAATTCACCAATCAAAACATGCAGACTGGCAGAATGGATCAAGAAACAAAATCCAACAATATGCTGTATACAAGAAACATATTTAACTCTAAAGGAAATGGATAGAATGAAAGTCAAAGTATAAAAAACCATAACTCTGCAAAACAGGAAATCAGAAGAAAGGAAGAGTAGCTATTCTGTTTGCAGACAATGTGAATTCCCAACCAAGAATGATCATATGATCAAAAGAGATACAGAAGGGCACTATATACTTGTTAGGAGAAAACAGCAAGAGGAAGAGATAAGAATCATAAATATCTATGCAATAAATACAGGAGCACCCAAGTATATAAGACAAATTTTTACAGACTTGTAAAATCAAATAAGCAGTAACACAATCATAACAGGAAACTTTAACACCTAGTGTCAAAAAGAGACAGATCAACTTAACACCTATTGTCACAAAGAAATACATCAACTTGACAAAAAGTCAGCAAAGAATAAAACTATACCAAACTTGTAAACAAATGGATTTGGTAGACAATTATAGAGCATTTCCCACGAGAACATCAGAATGCACACAATTTTAGTTACACAAGGGATATTCTCTACAATTAGACCAAAAACCAGTCCATAGAACACGCTTAAGTAAATGCAAAAGAATTGAAATTATCCCACGCATGCTTTCAGACCATAGTGCAATAAAATTGAAAATTAATGACAAAAGAAATCACAGAAACTCCATAAACACATGGAAATTAAATAATACCCTCTTAAACAACCA
>NW_004955438.1:3811113-3828362 GCF_000276665.1 Chinchilla lanigera | reverse complement strand
GTAAAATGAGCAAGAATAAGGAAGGAAGAAATGAAATTATCATTATTCATAGTTGACATGATACTCTTCATAGAAGATCCCAAAAATTCCAGCAAAAGATGTATAATTTAATATTTATTTATCTTTTTGAGACAGAGTCTTGCTATGTAGTTCAGGCTGGCCTCGAGCTCACTTTGTAGCCCAGGTTGGTCTTGAACTCACATTGATCCTCCAGTGTCAGCCTCCTGAGTGCTCAGATTATAAGCATGTTCCACCATGCATGGCTAAGACTTATAATTTCAATAACCAAATTCAGTAGTGTAGCTGGATACAAAGTCAATACTCAAAAATCAATAGTATCCCTATACACAAACCACAAACATACTGAGAGAGAAATTAGGGAAACCACACCTCTCAGAGTAGCATCCCAATAATTGAAATACTTAGGAATCAATCTAAGAAAGGAAGTAAAAGACCCATACAGTGAAAATTAGAGTACTCTGAAAAAAGAGATTGAAGAGGATTTCAGAAAGTGGTAAGATATTCCTTGCTCATGGAGAGGAAGAACCAACATTGTGAAAATGGCCACATTCCCCAAATTTTTATACAGATTCAATGCAATCCCAATTAAAATGCCATTAGTATACTTCACAGATCTAGAGAAAACATTCCTAAAATTCATTTAGAACCAAAATAGACATAGAATAGCAAAAGCAATCCTGGGCAACAAAGGAAAGGCAGAAGGTATCAAAATCCCTGACTTGAAATTATACTCCAAAGGTACTGTGATAACATCAGCATGATACTGGCAAAAAAAGAGACCCAAGTATCAATGGATCAGATTAAAAGATGCAGAAATAACTACAAGCATACACAGCCACCTTATCTTTGACAAAGGACCAAACACATTCACTGGAAGAAAGATAGCATTTTTTAATAAATGATGCTGTAAAAACTGGCTTTTCACATGCCAAAGACAAAACTAGACCCATGCCTATCACCATGCACTAAGTTCAAGTCAAATTGATAAAAGATCTAAATATTAATACAGAAACACTAAAGCTACTGGAAGAGAAAGTAGATAGAAATCTTAAAGCTATAGGGGAAGGTAAAGAGTTTGTGAGCAAAAACAACTGCACAGGAATTATTCAAAGAATCAAAGAATCAAAAAGTAGGATGTCATCTTATTGAAAAGTTTTTGCACATCAAAAGAAATCATTAACAGGGTAAAAAAAAAAAGCCCATCAATTAGGAAAAAATGTAGCCAACTGACCATCAAAAGACTTCTATCTACAACATAGAAAGAATTTAAAAAATCAGGCTCCTCACATTCCAAGACCAAATCCAAAAATGGGCACCTTAGATGAATATATATCTATCAGATGAAGAAACACAAATGACAAATAAATATATGAAAAATGTTCAACAGCATTGGGGCCATTTGAAAAATGCAAGTTAAAATAACACTGAGTTCCATCTCATCCCAGAAAGAATGACTATCAAGAAATCAACCAATAACAAATGCTGGCAAGGCTGTGGGGAAAAAGGAACACTTCTCCACTGTTGGTGAGAGTGTAGGCTGGTACAACCACTGTGGAAGACAGTGTAGAGATTCCTCACAAAACTTGGATTAGAGGTCCCACTTACCTCAGCTCTTCCCCTTCTGGGTATTTTTCCAGAAAAACTGAAAACATCACACTACAGTGATATATGTGCACCCATGTTTATAGCAGTGCATTTGTCATAGCTAAATCTTGGAAACAATGCAAATGTTCATCAACTGAGGAATGGATAAAAAAAGTGGTATTTTTATACAATGGAGTATTACTCAAAAAGGATAAAATCAAGCCTTTTGTAGGTAAATGGATGCGACTAGAGACCATAATCAAAAGGGAAATAGATGAGACCCACATGTGTAAACATTGTATTGTCTCCCTAGTGTAAAAATGTGAATGAGTAAATAAAACCCAGAGGTAAAATAGATACTGTGAAAGAGATAGAAATCACTCAAAGGGAAGGAACATCTGCTATTAGGGAAAGGAGAAAAGAAAGAAAGAGGGAAGGGAAAAACATATATGTAAATACAAGGATAGCTGGGATAATTATACTACTGATGTCTATTGGTTTATTGAAAGGAACAGTTAATGTTTAAATTTTTTCTTGACCAATTTTGCATGCTTTTATCTGGTAATCTGAACAACTAATGTGAAGACAGCAATATGCAATATAACAACCATATTTGAATTCCTACCATCTTGTGTAGTGAGGGTGTGTATCATTTCTAATGTTTTTATTAGCTTTTATTCCCTTTAATTGTTTGATCAATCTTGCATTCTTATATCTGGTAATCTGAGAAACTTCATTGAAGATAACAATATTAATATGACATCCACTATTAGTTCTTATCATCTTGTTTTGAAATCCTGTATGGTTTTCATTGTGTTTGTGTTGTTTTGTTTTTGTCTTTGTTGTCTTTGTTGTTTCACTGTGTTTGTGTTGTTTTGTCTTTGTCTTTATTTTGCTACCATTTTTTCCTCTTTGAAATAAAAAATTTATTCAATAAAAAGAATAAGCATTAGCCAGTGGCATAAGAAGAACTGATTGCTTTGTGACAAGCAAAAACAGAAAAGAAACAAATTGAAACAAAGCTTTCGTAAATAGAGCAAAGAGGGGTTGAAAGGAGGGTAGGGGAATGGGGAAAAAAGAATCAGTATATATAATGTACTGGTACAAATTCCCTATGATAAATATGATCATTATGTATCCCTAAAATGTACCAATAAACATAGTTAATTTTTAAAAAGTAAGGTGAGTGAGCAGAAGGGATCCGATTTAGGAGTGGAGACTTTCCACCCAGTCTTACCCAGGCCTGGAGATGTCTATGTAATACTAAAGTGAAGCTGTATTGTGGAAAGATAAATATGTACTTTGGGAGGCTGGAGGAGTTTGAAGGCTGGAGATGAAGATATTGTGGACGCCTACTTTCTGTGCTCTGAGAACTCTCATAGGACAGTTTTGGAGAAAGAGAACATAGCAAACGTATTTGTCTCTGTCTTATTTCATTGTGTGAGGTGGGAGTAATTTGTGGTGCCCCAGAGATGTCCTTGTCCCAAATATTCCAGTGTGATGCCTAAAGTCTTACTGCTAAGGATGCATTTCTTTTTTTCCCCAAGTTACCTTATCACATGGTTCACTTTGCAAATCAAATATTCTGTAAATGATGCAATACTGAAATTCCTCACGTTTTGGTAAAAATGATTTGACAAGAAAACGTTAGCAAGGAATAGAGGAGAAAAGGAAGGGTAGATCAAATTTTACCACTTCTTAACACTTTGTAGCACTTGCTGTCTGAGTAAATCTTAGGAGCCACGCCTCAGAGTCAACCTAAAATGTCTGAGATATCTGTTCCTGTTTGAAACTCATTTGTTTTCATCCTCTGGGTCAATTTTTAGTGTAAACCTAGCTATAGCTCTAGCTCCTCTGCTTTGGAAGGATTCTTAGTATGTATTATGTGTACCGCATCTTTGGGGATGGAGTTTCACTCTGGGTATGTTCCTAAAGGGACTGATTGTTAGCCTTTTCTAGAAAGCTCAAGGGCAGTTGTTAATAAAACTTGGGAGCAGAAGAAACCCTGCTGGATTGACTTCAGGGTAATATTGCTGGGTGGGACAAAAGAACTGTAATCTAGATTATTCTAGGACTTTGTAACTAAGACAAACAAAAAATGTTAAATAATTTCCCAATACAAACATTGCTGTAAAGATCCAACCTGTCCTTATCCCAAGTACTGGAACTGGCAACTCTCTGTGCCTCAGTCAGCAAGTTGGAAAACTAAGGGTAATGAAGTCAATTTTATTAAATAGTGTAAAACTACAGATTAGTTATGGGCTTATTTCTTTACAGGCAAAAACTCAACAGTGGGTTTATAATGCACTTAGTAATTAATTTAGAACAAGTCTCTGGTTTTCATTTCTCTACTCCATTCTCTAAACATAGCTTCTTTCAAATGTCTTCATATTTGAAGGACAGGACTTAAACTATGAAAATGGAGAAGCAGTCGGGCAGTCTTGTGAACTTGAAATGTTGGATTGAATTAATCGCTCCAATCATTACTGTGCCCAGGTGGGACAATTATGCATCTTCCTATAATTTTTATTCTTGCTCATCCAGTTGCACATATGATGAAACTTCACAATATGTGGAAAAAGGTGAATCATCATGAATATATCTTCCCCCAAAATCATTAGATTATGCACTGTGTTCGAAGGGGCGATGAATCCAGGCAGTGTCTGCATTTTTATACTGAAACTGACTTATTCCACTCACACAGAGAAAGGTCTGATTTTCTTGGACAGTATTCTCAGTAGACTGTATCATATGTGGAGCATATCATTGCATGCCACCAGCAAAATAACATTGTCTGGTGGTGTTTGGGGAAGGAAATAGTAGACATTAACCAAAACCACAAAGAGAGGATGCTGTCACTGTCTTTTGGCACGTAAACAAAACACGGATATTTTGATGTGTGCAGTTACAGGCAATTTCAGCATAGCTAAGGGAAAAGATCAGTTTTCAAAGTTCTACTGCACTGAGTAAATGAGGTATGACTACAAAGAAAGTAATAAATTATGTTTTGCGCTTAACTTGTTGAAGCAGGGCACATCTGGTGTGGTGTGTGTGTGTGTGTGTGTGTGTGTGTATCCAAGTATTTTTTCTTCCACTTAATTTAATGTTAAAAAAGTTCAATGCATTACAATAACAGCTCTTACACACTGATATAGTTGTTCATAAATGAGCATTCAGAAAGCAGAATAGCTGATGACAACAAATCAATACACTTACATGTTATATGAAACAGTTTTCCCACAAACATTAGAAGCTACACCTTTGCAGTGTAATTTCTGGACTCTCATATGAGCAATATTTCCTTTGAGGGATGATGTACTGAGGCTGTTTTCTTAATGAACGTTTCATATTCCTAAAGTGATGGTTCTCTGTTGGAAGGCCTCACCCTCACTCAGTTAAACTCAAAGTCATTTATCTGAAGCAAGGCCTACTTTGGAACAAGCTGTATGAGAACTCACATCACACATAAAAAAAGCTTTTGGAAGAGACCTGGGATTGGCTCTGGGTTGGACATAATTCAAATGCAAATGCATTTCATCAGTGATTTGCCTTGGATGCCAAACTTTGGAGCAAAAAGGGGATCAAGTACTGATCATTTGCTCTTTTTTAACAATAAACAGAATGCCAACAACAGAACCCACATTCTTTTTTTTTCAGAACAATGTCATAAGAGGCTTGAAGAAAGCATCTGTAATTCTTAATCTATCGTCATTAAAAAATATTATCAGTGATGCTTCCTTTGGCATTTCACATTGACATGAGATTTTAAATATAGAGGGAAAATGTTGACTATATCTATGCTTTATGGAAATTAACATGCATCAAATTTTAAAAGGATAAAATAAGCACATTTTGTTCTGAATCCAAAAATATTACTATTAAAATTCTTGGTATATTCCTTCTCTTTGTTGCTGTTGTACTGGTATCATTTACATGCTTGTAGCTAACCAACTTGCTTTTTCTTTTGCACTTAACATTAGAAAAATCTCTTCTTACATATATCCTTTAATGTATGTACAGTAGTCCATAATATAGTTATGCTAGAATTTACTTTTCCTCAGAGAAATGTTAAAAATTGAAGTACTGTAAAAAGCTTTGTAGAATTTTTTTCTTATGATAAATTGCTTCAAAATGGAGTTAGCTCAAAGGTTATGAATATCTGTTAAAACTTTTCATAAAAAGTGCAAAATTACTTCACTCAGCATAGTAGGATATAGAAGGGTCTGTATCTACAAAACTTCACCATATCTCTGAGCTCTTTCTAATTCCCTACAGTGGTGGTCCATTTGATGGTTCTTCCCCCACCTCCTTTGTCACCCCTGATCCCAGGCCTGCCCTGAGGGTGTTTGGCAGTGTTTATAGTATTGTAGTGTTCACAGCTAGGGAACTGCTAGTGGTATCTGGTGAGGAAGAACAAGTGATGCTTATTAAATTTTCTTAGTACACAGAACCACCCTTCATAACAGGTTTATCTGACCTCAAACTTCATGATTCCTTTCTTTATTTCCTTAAGTTGAAAATTACTTGAGTCTTGATTATTTTAATAGGAAAATATTAGGTGAGATAAATTCTAGGAACAATCTTCTAAGAGAATATGATTTTATGAGAAAATGTCTATCTTCCAAAAAGCTCAGGATATATGATGGACAAACAAGAACATCTGTAGACACTGATAAATGTCTCCTATGGGAAGGACTAGCAGTAAGTTAAGAACTCCCAGTTTCACTCATCAAAATTAGTTGTTTTTAGTAGGAATTCAACACACAATTTTTTAGAAATATATGAATTAATGATTTCAAGCATGGTTGTTTGTCATTGTATAGATACGAGTTTTTCTCACTTCCAAAATAGTAGCTTGTAAGTTAACCTGCAATTTATGTACTTAACTAAAAATTACTGAAATTATTAAAATTATTTTAACATTATTATTATTAATTTAATATTATTAATTTGATAATAATACTAAAGTTATTAAAAAACAAATAAGTTATTGTGTTTACTAAGTAGTAGATTTCTGGTAAATATACAAGTAGTTGTGTTTTTTTCCCAAGAGAAAACTGAATTTCAGAAATATAGGTTGATTCATCTATGGGCATAAACTGATACTTTCTTCTTGCTAAAGATATAGATAGTCATCTTTATGTTTGTCTTTCTATCAGTGTCTTTTTCCTCCAACTTCCTCCCCTGCTTTAAAAAACTACTACTGAAAGCAAGGAATGAATCTTGCATCTATTTATATTTTCCATAATGCCAAGCACATTTTTTCTACAAAACATTATGACAAATAGAATTTAAATAAAGGATATTTTAATTTACTCAGAATCTAATTTTCCTCCTATGTATAATCAGAATCCTTATCTTCCAAATGCCATAGATCCCAATCATTAGCAAAAATGGAGATTAGCCAAGGTGCTAGATTTATGGTTCTGAGAGTCAACAAGGTGCATGTCCCTGTCTGCACTCCAGATGGTGTTTTGGATGGATGCTCCATGAAGTTGTTATTTAGAGGTCTGGCAGAAACCTTTGTGAATTGAGGAGTTGCAGGTGGCATTCCTCTTAAGAGTTCTACTGACTAATGGAATGTCTGAAAATGATCATGTGCCACAATCTGGGCAGCAATGCAGAAGACCAACCTTGCTTCAACAGGCTTTGGTAAGAATAATTGACTGCTTGCAGTTTTCTTGGATATTTAAGTCAATAAATATTTATTGAGTCTTCTTTCTATGTAAGATGCTTGCCTAGATACAGTAAAAGGTAATGTTATGTGATAATATCACTAACCAAGCTAAAAAACCCAACTGGAGTAGAAGTATACAAAGTAAAGCAGGCTCTAATTAAAGTCATGCGATAGGTATCAGTATGAACTTGTGGGGACAGATAAAAGGATCCAGTCAAACTGAGGAATCAGAAAAGACTTAACTAAAAGATGACATTTAGTCTGAGCATTGAAGGATGAATTTGTTTTTGAGAAATACAGAGGAGTTTAAAAGCAATATGAGCAAATTCCTACAGATTAGGAAGTGGTTAGAACTTTCTAAAATATAAATAATAATAAATAGAGCACTAGCTAATATGTTTGAGATTTTACCATTTTCAAATATAGTCTCCTAAAAGTTGCATTTTTTTTTTGGTTAAAATCAGAACTAAGGTCAAAGTATCTATTAGACACAGAGATTAGGGGCCACAAATATTTTAGAGGCCCATAGACACATTTTAATTTCTTCTAACATCAAGAAATATAATCCAGGATCTTCATACTCATATAGTCATAAAGTAAAATTTTTAATATTTTCATAGTAGAAAGATCCACAAAGGCAAGCTATCATAAGCTCACAAAAGACATATTGAGTCCTGAATGAACCATCTTGATTTCTCTCATTTCTTTGTTTCTGCATCCAACCTGTCACCCAAATCTACTCCTTTCTTTCCATTTCCATAGTTCCAGAAAAGACAAATGATCATAATCTTGTATATTGATTACATTATGAGCACTTAGCCAAGTCTCTGTTTTTACTATTGTATAACCCACTTGCTTCATCTCTGGCCAGTGAAGTTCTAGTGGTTTCCTCTTACACTAATAATAAAAATTTCATCTTTATGTTTTATCCAGAAGTCTCTGGCTACAAATCTGAAGTGAATGTGTATTATTCCTACCCCTGTGGCATGATGATCTATTTGTGAGCATCATTTCTCTGTTCCTTGAACATACCTGCTTCAATCACTTTACCTACAATGTTAGCACTCCCACTATTTTTGTATGACATTCATTTCCTGCTATTTAGATTTGAGTTTATTTGTAATTTTCTTAGGGAGTTTTTATTTTATGACCACAGAGTCATATATACCTACACAGCAATCTATTTTCACCTTAAAAATAAGGTTGATCACCCATGTCTCAGCAACCAGCTTGGCAAGAGAAACCTGGTGCCTAGCCCATCCCTACATGGCAGGAAGGGAAGCCAATGTGGGAAACACCTGGGACTTGGCAACCAGCATGGCCAGAGGAATTCAGGTGCCTGACTCATCCCTGTACACTGCAAGAAGCACCCAGGACCTGGCAACCAGTTCAGGGTAAATCCACTCTACCAAGAGGAAACACTTTGCACACAGATTCCTAATTTACATTTGGTTCTGTTTTATAACTATAGACTTTGTGCCTATGGTCTAAAGTACAAAATCAATAGTAGCCACAGCTTGTCAATTTCTAAATTTTACTTGATGCTATCATTATTACCAATTGAGCTACTGTAGCTAGGATGTCATATTTGTTGTGATCACTAGTTCTCACTTAGGTAACAATTTTGGAAAACTTAGGGTAATAATCTCACCACAGCTGTAGACCTAAAGACTGAGGACAGAGCCAAACTGAAACCAACATCCCACTCATAATTAACTGGGAGGTTGGAATCTTGGGAAAGACACAAACAAAAAATCTCCAACACACAGAGATATCCCTGAAGAAAAACCTTTCCTAGAGAAGCTTTAATATGAGGAATATAGCAACCTACTACCAAAATTCACAAGGACCATCACAGGAAATGAATTTAAAAATTTCTTTTAGAAATAGAAAATGTCAAGCTGAAGTAGCAAAATGCAATCAACAGGAGATATCAACATGGAAAAAATTGGAAGGCACACACACCTGAAATTTTTGAAATGATAGCAACTGAAGTACAGAAACAAATCCAGGAATCTATAGAGGAAATCAGATCAGAAATAATCGCTCAGGTAAAAAAAAAAAAAAATGACAACCATAATGAAAAAATTTCTGAGCATATCTAAAAAAGGCATAGATAAAAAAGTAAGGAAGCATAGAAAAATGATGGAAACCATGAAGGAAGAACATAGGAAAGAATTAGAATGCATGAAACAGGTTGAAAGAGATATCCAGATAATTAAAAACTTAGTTTAAAGCTGGGAAACCCACTTGAACAAAACTGAAGATAGAATTTCAGACCTTGAAGACAGCATTCCAGCTAATGATCACAAAAGGAAAGATCTCAAAAAGTAACAAGGAACCAGTACATAACAATTCAACAGCTTCAAGATGACCCAAAGAAGAGCAATATAAGACTGACTGGTATTGATGAAAAAGCAGGAGGCAACACAAATGACATAAAAAGACTATTTGCAGAAGGAATAGCAGAAAATTTCCCAAGCATAGGAAAATAATCTGACCTTCAGTTAAGCAAGGCATACAGAACTCCAATTAGCCATAACCAAAATAAATCTTTCTCCAGACATCTAATAATCAGGATCCCAGAAATTCAGCACAAGAAAATAATATTAAACACTCTTAGAGTAAAGAAGGAGATCACCTATAGAAGAGAGCCCATCAGAATCATGGCAGATATCTCAACACAAACCATCAAGTCAAGAAGAGCTTGGAGTAAAGTATTTCAAGTCCTGAAAGGAAACAACTTCCAAACAAGACTGATGTGCCTTGCAAAACTATCTTTCAAAATTTATGGAGAAATAAGATACTCCCATGACAAAGAACAACTGAAGAAATTCATAACCACCAAACCAACCCCACCAAGAGCACTGAAAGATTTTCTAGAAAGGGATAAAAATGACCACAATTCCAAGAACAACAACAGAAAGAAACCACCCAGCAGGGCAAGCAGTTAAACACAGAGGAAAACTGGGAAGCCAACAGCAGGAAAATAGCCTCACAAAGATAAGCCAATACATATCAGTGCTAATAATTAATGTAAATGGCCTCAAATCACCAATGGAAAGAAACAGACTGGCAGAGTGGATCAAGAAACAAAATCCAAAAATATGCTGTATGCAAGAAACACCTTTAACTCAAAAGGAAATTCATAGACTGAAAATCAAAGGATGGAAAACAATACTTCATGTGACAGGAACCCACAAGAAAGAAGGAGTGGCTATTGTGTTGGCAGACAATGTGAACTTTAAATCAAGAATAATCGAACAAATAAGAATGTCAGTACATACTTATTAGTGGAAAATTTCAAGAAGAAGAGATAATAATCATAAATATGTATGCACCAAATACAGGAGTATCCAAATATATAAGACAAATACTAATAGACATGAAAAATCAAATAACCAGTAACATAATTATAATGGGAGAACTCAAAACCCCACTGACACAAAATGATAGATCAACTATAAAAAAATCAGCAAAGAAACAACAGAAGTGAACCAACCTTGTGAACAAATGGACCTGGTAGATGTTTACAGAGTGTTTCACCCAATAACATCAAAATACATTTTCTTCTCAGTGAGATTGTTATGGTTTGTGTCTGGATGTCCCCTCAAAGCCTCATGCAGTCATGGGTTGGGCTTCTAGAGTCTATGAAGGATTCATAGTCCAATGCTGGGATTGTGGATGTGAGCAGTACACACACCTTGGGTAGTTTGGATACAGTGTAAGGGAAGGAAGGAAGCTGCTTACCACAGCTCCTCCCTTTTGCTTTTGTTGCTTTGCAGTATTCTGCAGCTATGAACTATTTCTCTGTGCCATGTGCCACTCTGCCTTGGAGCCAGTTGCATACTGACTGAAACCTCACAAACTGAACTAAATAAACTTTCCCTTCTTTAATTCTTGGTGTTGAGTAGTTTCATTCAGCAATGAGAGAAAAGTAACTAAGACAGTGATGTTCTCTAAAACAGACCAAATACTAGTCCTTAGAACATGCTTAAGTAAATGCCAAGGAATTGAAATTATCCCATGCATATTATGTGCCAGGAAACTGGAAATTAATGACAAAAGTCATCACAAAACCCCATAAATACGTGGAAATTAAATAGCACCCTCCTGAACAACCAGTGAGTCACAGATGAAAGTAAAGAAGAAATTAAACAATATTTATAATCAAATGAAATACAAATACAACTGGAGTCTGTGGGATGCAATGAAAGCAGTCCTCAGAGGGAAATATATAGTGGCAAATTCTCACATCAGGAAAAGAAAATGAAAACAAATAAACAACTTTATGCTGCACCACAAGCTTCTAGAAAAAGAAGAGCAAGTCAAGCCCAAAGCCTAGAGAAGGCAGGAAATTATAAACACCAGAGAAGAAATTAATGCAAGAAAACAATACAAGGAATTAAGGAATCAAATAATTGCTTCTTTATAAAATTGATAAACCCCTAGCCAATCTTATCAAAAAAGGAAAGAAAAAACTCAACTTCATGCAATAAGGAATGAAAAAATGAAATCACTACACATCTTGTGAAAAGTCAGAAGATCATCAATACCTACTCGGAAAATCTTTACTCTCATAGGATGGAAAACACACACAAAAAAGGAAAGATTCCTAGACACACATGAATTACCAAAGCTTAATCAAGAATGTACAAAAATCTGAATGACACAAAATCAGATATTGAAATTGAAAGTGTAATTAAACAGTTACCAACAAAGAAAAGCACAGGTCCTGATGGATTCACAGCTGAATTCTACAAGAAATTTAGAGAAGATTTAATGCCAATACTCCTCAAACTCTTTAATGATATTGAAAGAAAAACAGTTCATTCTAACTCATTCTTGGAGGCAAGTCTTACCCTGATATCAAAATCAGAGAAAGACTTAACCAAAAAAGAGCATTACAGGCCAATCTCCCTAATGAACATAGATGCAAAATACTCAATAAAATATGAGCAAACAGAATGCAGCAAATCATCAAGAAGATTATGCACCATGACCAAGCTGGTTTCATCCCAGGGATGGTTAAACATACACAAATCAATAAATGTAATACACCATATCAACAGATCCAGAGACAAAAGTCACATGATCATGTTAATAGATGCAGAAAAAGCTTTTGATAAAGTCCAACACTTACTGATGATAAAAACCCTACAGAAAGTAAGAATAGATATTCTTTACCTCAACCTGCTAAAAGCCAACTATGATAAACTAACAGTCAACATCATACTAAATGGACAAAAACTGAAAGCTTTCTCTCTAAAATCAGGAAGAAGACAAAGATGTGCACTCTCACCACTCCTTTTCAATATAGTTCTGGAAACATTCACCAGAGAAATTGCACAAGAGAGAGAGAGAAATAAAAGGAATAAGAATAGGAAAGGAAGAAGTTAAATTATCATTGTTTGCAGATGACATGATACTGTACATGGAAGATAACCAAAACTCCATCAAAAGAACATTAGAATTAATAAAAAAGTTTAGTAGCATAGCCAGATAAAAAGTCAATATCCAAAAATCAATAACATTCCTGTACACAAGCAACAAACTAACTGAAAGAGAAATAAGTGAAACTACATACTTCACAATAGCATCTAATAAAAATGAAATACTTAGGAATCGATCTAAAAAGACAACAAAATTTGTCTATACTTTGAAAATTACAATACTCTGGTAACAGAGATTGAAGAGGATTTCAGAAAATGGAAAGATATTCCTTGCTCATGGATAGGAAGAACCAACAACATGAAAATGGCTATACTCCCAACATTTTTACACAGATTCAATGCAATCTTGATCAAAATACCATTAACATACCTCACAGATCTAGAAAACATTCCTAAAATTCATTTGGAACCAGAAAAGACCTAGAATAGCAGAGGTAATCCTGGACAACAAAAGCAAGGCAGGAGGCATCACAGTCCCTGACTTGAAATTATGCTACAAAGTTACTGTGATAAAATCAGCATGTTACTCAAAACGAAGACTGATTTGAGGATCAGTGAAACAGATCAGAAGACATAGACACAATTAAAAATACACTTAGCCTACCATATCTTTGATAAAGTAGCCAAACATGTTCCCTTGAAGGAAGATAGCCTCATTAATAAATGGTGCTGGAAAAAATGGCTTTCCACATGCTAAAGACTAAAATAGACCCATGTGTATCACCATGCACTTAACTAAAGTCAAAATGGATCCAAGATCTAAATATTAAAACAGAAATAATCTACTGGAAGAGAAAGTACATAGCAATCTTGAAGGCATAGGGGTAGACAGAGAGTTCATGAGTAAAAACCAAACTGCATGGGAAATACTTCAAAAAATCAAGTGGGATCTGATCTTATTGAAAAGTTTTTGCATATCAAAACAAATCACCAACAGAGTAAAATGCAAACCCATGAGTTAGGGAAAAATTTTAGCCAGCTTTTCCTCAGGCAAAGGGTTAGGGTTAGGAGTAGGCAGAGAATTTATGAAAAAAATCCAAACTGCACTGGAAATACTTCCAACAATTGATCAACAATTGGGATCTCATCTTATTTCATCTCATCTTATCAAAAAGTTTTTGCAATTCAAAGGAAATCACCAGCAAAGTGAAAAAACCCCACAAATTAGGAAAACATTTAGCCAGCTATCCCTCAAAGGATTACTATTTAGAACATATAAGGAATTAAAAAATTCAGGTCCCCAAAATTCAAAGACCCAATACAAAAATGGGCGTCTGAAATGAATATACACTTCTCAGATGAAGAAATACAAATGGCAAATAATTGTATGAAAAAATGTTCAACAGCATTGGTTATTTGAGAAATGCAAATTAAAACAACCCTGAGATTTCATCTCATCCCTGAAAGGATGGCTAGCATCAAGAAATCAACCAATAACAAATGCTGCGAGGTTGTGGGAATAAAGGAACCCTTCTCCACTGTTGGTGAGAGTACAGACTGGTGCAACCACTGCGGAAGACAGTGTGGAGATTCCTCCCAAAACTAGGATTAGAGGTCCCACTTAGCCCACCTATTCCCCTTCTGGGTATTTTCCAAGAAGAAATGAGAACATCATACCACAGTGACATATGTGCACCCATGTTTATAGCAGCACAATTTGTTGCAGCTGTATCTTGGAAACAGGCCAAATGTCCGTTGACCAAGTAACAGATAAAAAAATATGGTATTATTATACAATGGAGTACTACTCAGATATAAAGAAAAATAAACTTGATGCTTTTATAGATAAATGGATACAACTAGCGACCATATTCACAAGTGAAATAAATCAGAATTGCATGTGTAATCATCGTACTGTCTCCCTAGTGCAGCAAACCAACACAGTAAATAAGTAAATAAGCTCCAAAAGGTGAAATAGATATAGTGAAAGGGAAAGAAACTGCCCAAAAGGAAAGAACAACTGATATAGGGGCAAAGCGAAAAGAAGGAAGGGGGAAAAAAGATATGCACATAGACACAAGATAGCTAAGATAATTATCCTACTAATTTCTATTAGTTCATTGAAAGGAAGTTAGTGCTTATATTGTTTCATCAATTTTTCATACCTGTATCTGGTAATCTGGGCAACAGTTTTGAAGATAATATTATGAAATGTAATAACCATTCTTAATTTCCTATCATCTTTTTTGAAATTCAGTTTTATTTTTATTGTTTTTTCTCCCTTTAAAAAAGTAAAAATAGGGGCTGGGGATTTAGCTCAGCGGCAAAGTGCCTGCCTGGCAAGTGCAAGGTCGTGAGTTCGGTTCCCGGTACCGGAGAAAAACCAAAAAAAAAAAAAAAAAAAAAAGTAAAAATAAAGTTAAAGATAAGTTTTATCAGTATCTACAATTCAGTTTGCATTAGCTTGTCAATATTCTTATTATCTATCTGTCTTTCCCCAAAGGTGAATTTCAGAAGAAGAAAGACTGTGGTGTTCTCAGAGCTTGGATAAAACAAGGAAGATAGTAACAGTCATTACATAATTTTACACCCCCCCTACACACAGATACACCTAGGGTCTACTAAATACATGGCACTGAAGTCTACTGTGCAACAACATAAATTTGGTCATCGCTATCATTAAGTTTATACTTTGCAGAGTTTATTTTTATTATCTCCATGAATTCTCACATTATATAAGAGTCATTAGTGCCCAGCTTTTCCAAAGGCTAATGCTGAGAGTAAACAGGTTAATTCTTATGTTCAGGTGACATTTGAGCCCAGGTAGAACTTGTGCCCTTAATAAGTTTGTCTTTAGAACTTATCCCTTTAATAAATTCTTTCAATAATAAATGTACTTGAGTTTAAATAGTGGTTGGGGATATAAATCTAGAAGTTTTGAAATGATTTGAATATAAACATCAAGATTTGTTGGTATATATTCCATTTCTGTCTGGGGTGACAGGTCCTGAGAATGAGGTGCCCGTGGACGAAAAGAAAAACAAGAGAGAGAAAGTTATGGGATCAGGGGGTTTGAAGCCTTTGGACTGAAGCCTTGACTGCCATTTTCAGTAACCTTTTATTGAGAAAGAACAAAGGCAGAAGCAGGGCAACTGGGAGGTATCAACAGGTTTAGCAAGGGCAATACAACTCAATTACCACAGGAATGAGACTTCACTTAGTTATCCATCATGTTATCATTCCTTTGGGTGTATCTCAGCAAAGCATCTGGTGTTGTCCCACGGCTTTCCATAGGGACACAGGTCCTGCTATCATTTCCTTTTACACCAATGCTTTTGCTAGACTTCCTCCAGAATCAAACAATCATATGGCTTGGTCAGGCTCAAGTTCCAAGTAGGTAATACATTGAAAGATAGACTAAAGAATTTCCCTCTCCACAAAGACTGACAAATGATGAAAAGTTGTTGAAAGACTAGAAACAGGTATATGCTCTAGAAAGAGTCATAAATGTAGAGTAAAAAAGGGAGACTGAAGATAGGAGAATTAGAAGACTATTTCCTTGGCCTGTCAACCATTCACTATATTTTAGAAACATAATAGCAGTTCAAAATTTTATGCTGTTTGCACACATTCCCTTAATAATAGTTGCTGATTTAAAGAAAGTTTCTTTCATGCATTTATTGAGGATAACTCTCAGACAAAAAGCCTTCTTATTCTATTATAGGAACATCTTTTTCAGATGCTTTCAAGTGAAAATTACCAGTGGCCTCTGTAACCAAAGATGATTATATTCTTTATAACTAAAATCCTGTGACCATAAATGATGGTTACTATACCCATGTTGCCTTTAAGCAGCTTACTATTCCAGGTTGGTTACAACTACCCAACATTCATCCACTCATTGAATTTCATTTAACTTCATTTCATTTCATTCATTATGTTCTTTCCTAATTCAGTAATCACATATTCGTCAGACACATTGTGTGTTCAGAAATGCTGAGCTCGCAGTTTTCCAAAGGAGTTAGATTTATTCCCTCCTGAAGGAAATTCTCCAGGAAGGAGGTGTGACCAAAATATATAGGAAGTATTTATACTAAAATTTATTGCAATAAAGGACATATTGCCTTTAATCCCCCTCCAAGTACTTCCCTCAGTTTTGAACATACTTGTACTTTCTAAAGTATATCTGTTAGTCCTTTTTCATGATTATCTTCAAAAGATATAATTTTAAAAAATGCTGTTACATGCCATCCAATAGGAAGATAGGCATTACTTTGTTCCCTCACTTTGTGTCCTCATTTTAGTTACCTTATTTGGTGCCATGTGACAATTGGCTCTCTCCCCAAATCAAAGTGACCATGAAGATATTTTGAATTGATTGAAGACATCCAGGGAACCATAACAATGCAACTAAGACACTCATGAAAAAGGACTTCTAGAACTGCTTCAGGAGTGGCAAAAATGGTTTGGAGATTAAAATGACTTGTTTAAAATGTAAGCAATATTAAGCCACTCCTCTTCTCACAATCTGTTTTGGCTTGTAACTAGATGTCCCTCCAAAGGTGCATGGAGTC
>NW_004955438.1:3802430-3810914 GCF_000276665.1 Chinchilla lanigera | reverse complement strand
CACAAACTGCTTCTCCTCTGTGATGCCCCTCTGCCACAGCACTCTGCCTTGGAGCCTGCCAACTATGGACTGAAATTTCTACAAACTATGAGCTGAAATAAACCTTTCCTCTTTTTATTTTGGGTGCTTTGTCTCAGCGACAAGAAAAAGTAACTAAGACACAATCTATAGATGGTCCTCCTTTCAGAAGCCTACCATGCTCCCTGATCTGACTTCTGCACCGTAACTTCTGTTCTTACCTTTCCAACCCAATTACATTTTCTCTTTTACAGGCAACTGGCCTCTTTACTGCTTCCAAAATGCCTACTGCATGTGTCACACTTAGGCAATTTGTAGTTTGATCTGTCTTAGGATATACAAACTCTTAACATCCTGTACAATTCACTTTTTCTAATGTTGAAACCTAAAACTTTTACTTATCACCAAACACCATTGAGAAAGCAGTGGAAAGGCAGAAACATGAGTATAAGAAAATCCATCATACACATATGTACTCAGAGTATATAAAAACTTCTTTGACTTACCTCATTTGCCCCTTCTTGCACAAAGCATGATCTCTCTCTGTTCATTGGTGATTTCCCATTTACCCAGACAGTATTGACATGTAGGTTGTACTCAAGAATGTTTGTTAAAGGATAAATGAATATGCATATATTAAATGAAACTATGTTAGTTGACACTGTTTGAATGATGAATTAAATATCAGACTCTTAACTGTAACAACTGTGAAAGGATTTCTGAGAAAAAGACCCAAACAGTTAAAACCAAGTATCGAATATTCTGATCCACTGAGAAATGTTTGAACATGAGTAATATTTTGCTCTCATATTAAAGAGAGAGGCCACTGAATAAGGAAAATTCTCAAAAATTGCCTTGGATTGCTGTTTCCTTTAAATTCACACAAACACCACTTATAGCTGACTCACCACAATGCTTTCATCTTCTTTAAAAAAAGAGTACTTTGAGCCAGGCATGGTGGTACACACCTGTAATCCCAGCACTTGGGAGGCTGAGGCAAGAGGATTGCTGGGAGTTTGAGGCCAACCTGGACTACATACTGAATTCACGGCCAGCTTGAACAACAAAACAAGACCTTGTCTCAAAAAAAGAAAAAAAAAAAAACAAAAAAAACCAAAAAAAAAACAAAAAAAACCACGAGTATTTTGCCCTGTAAATAAAGAGAAGACTAACTTACTGAATTGATGCTTATTTATTCATCATCCTCATGAGTTGCTCATGATGTATTGGGCCAGAGTTAACCCAATGTATTGGATGGGAGGTAGTATAAAAGGTCCAATAATTTCTTTCTTGCTCCAAAATCTTCTACATAACAGTTTTGTCAGTAGGCTGTTTAGTACTTTGAGATGTTATTGGCTTCTATTAAAATGTAAATACTTCTGGTAAGAACTTCATTAATCTAGTAGTCCCTTGGAACAAATATTTTATAACTATTTTCAAACAAAATTTGAGAGTGAAGGGATAATGGAGTGGGGAGGGTTGAGATGGCAGAGAAGCAACATATAAGGTACTAAATGAAAAAAAGACTGCAAGGATTATTAAAACTTTGTGTGTGTGCGTGAGTGTGTGTGGTGTGTTTCTGGCAGGCAGTGACATAAGGCCAAGCTAAAATGTCAGTGGAGCCAAACGGGAAGCAAATAACGCAAAATTGTGAGGGTAATGCACACAATTCTTACCTACAATACAATTTAGCTGTACAGGACTATCCTCAGGCTCAGATGCAAGGAGCATCAAAGCACTGGTTACCAAGGCTACATCCTTAGCTTTACCACGTTCCGTTTTGGTCACTGTGAATGGTGGTTTCTTTATCTGCATAGCAGAGATTGTAATGTCTATTCTCATCTCTCCAAATGTTAACATCAAATGACCTAATTAAACAGGACCCATGTAAAACATTTAGATACTTAGGTGCTTCTCAAGGGAGAGAAAGGGGGAATGTTAAAATAATTTAAAGGCCATTTTGTATTACAACCGTTCCTTCCCAAAATTCTTGGTGTTTTCTCTCCATATAGTTTAGTATTTTTTAAAGCCCCAGTCTTTATTATATTTCCAGACATGGAAAAAGAATAATGCAATCACTTGCCATTCTTCACATTCCAGTCTTAACCATTATCAGCACGTTGCTAAACTTATCAACACCTCTTCACTATCTACCACTCATTATTTTTACTGCTTTATAGAAAGAAAGTTTGCATAACAATAAACATGCAGTGAGTTTTTGTAAATGTATGAAATGCAGCCATTAACAATAAAATCTTACTATATTTTTCTCACCCAAACAAGTTCTCCCTTGCTTTGAAGACTGCTCCTGCTGCCACTCTTTGCCCTTTTATCAGGCTGAGGGAGTTTCTTTTAATTTTAGTTTATTGAGAGTCTTTATCTTGAAGGGTACTTGAATTGTGTCAAATATGTTTTCCTACATTCATTTAAATGATTTCCTCTTGTTCTATTTCTATATCAGAGTTTTGGGTGTTAAATCAATCTTTAGTACATAGGTACATTCTGGTTGGTCATGGTCGATAATCTTTTTAATATGTTGCTGGATTTGGTTTGATAATTACTTAAAGGATTTTTGCATCTGTTAGTGAGTGGTATTAGTCTGTACTTTTCTTTTTGTGGTATTGCATTGGCATCAAGATACAATGACTTCATAGAATGAGTTGGAAGTTGCACCTTCCTCTGCTCTCAGCAAGTAATTGTGAACAACTGGTATGATTTATTCCCACAACATTTGGTAGAAATCTCCAATGAAGCCACCTAGGCTTGAGTTTTTCTTTGTGGGGAGACATTTAATTATTAAATTAATTTATCTGTAATATGTTGTTGCTTGTTCAGACTGTAGTTTCTTGCAGTGCTAGAGATTTATCTAGGGCTTTTACATTGAGGTACATTCATGTTTGTTCACATATTTTTATTTTTTGAAAAAAGGCCTTACTACATCACTAAGCTGCACAAATGAGACTTGAATTTTGGATCCTCTTTCTTCAGCCTCCCAGAGTGTTGGAATTACAAATACGTACAACCATATTCACTTAGATTAAATTTCTTTCTTTCTTTCTTTCTTTCTTTCTTTCTTTCTTTCTTTTTTATCAATTGTGGTTATTTGTGTTTGTATATTCTTAGGGTTTTTTCATTTCATCTAAATTTAATTTGTTGTTATAAATGTGTTCATAACATTTCTTTCTAATCATGTTCATATCCATAGTGTTGGTAGTAATGTCTCCTCTCTCATTCCAGTTTTGTTAATGTATACTCCTATCTTTCTTCCTGATCATTCTGCCTGAAGATCAGTAATCTGTTTTGTTTATGTTTCCAAACAATCAATGTATGAATCAGTGTTCTTCAAAGAAATGAAGATATAATGGGAAGTGTCACATGCAATTGTGAAGGCTGAGAAATCTTACAATATGTCTGCAAGCTGAAGAATTAGCAAAGTTAATGATGTAGGCGTGTGAAGGCCTGAAAACGAGGGTGGCTAATAAATAATTCCAGTCTGAGGTCAGAGGTCTTACATCAAAGGAGAAGCTATTGATATTAAGTCCCAGAACCTGAAGAACCAGCAATAAGGAGCTCTGATATGAAAGGATGGAAAAAGAAGGTGTAATAACAGCATTTGAGGGAGAAAATTTGCCTTTGCTCTGTCTTTTTGCTCTATTTGAACATTCAGTAGTTTGAATGATACCTATCACATTAAGAAGTATGACATATTTTTCCTAAATTTATTGATTCAAGTGCTGATGTCCTCTAGAAACATCTAACAACCATACCCCCAGAGAACAATTTTCCAGGTGCTTAGGTATCCTTTAGCTCAGGAAAATTGAAGCATGAATTTAATTTTCATGACCAATTTTTTGATGCTTGTTATATAAAGTACTACTTAAGATTGAGTTCTTCATCTATAGTGATTGTTCTTTTTTCCCAATCCCCTCTCCTCCCTTCAGCCCATCTTTTCCTCCCTATTTACAAAGTTTTTTTTCCTTTTTTTTTTTTTTTAATTCTTTTTTCCTTTTTTCCTTCCTTCCTTCCTCTTCCCCCACCAATAATGAATATGATCATTATGTTTATGTAAAATTACCAATAAATTTAATTAATAAAAGAAGGAAAGTGAGGGTAGTGGGGATGGAGGAATTTCACACAGCCATGGTATGACCAGATGAAAGTCAAAAATCTTGCCATTTAGATAACAGTAATAAGTTCTGGGGAAAAAATAGAGCTTTTGTTTGGCAGTCATTCTTTCAATAATTTGAATATGTCCTCTTGTTGCATTCTCAAGTCTATTACATTTTAGTGCTACTCAGAGAATACATACAATGGATTATTCAGGCCTGGATCAAGTGATGCAAATCTTACCAGGCCCAAAGTATTTTTAGACCTGAGGAGACCCTGAAAGTCCTTGCTATTACTCCAGCATGAACAAAGTTGTGTTGCCAGCCTATCACAAAGGCCCCTGGGACAAATGGTACTGGAGTCTCATGGTGTAAAGTCAAACCATTCCAGCTCTGGAAACTGCAGAATAATAAATATTCTCAGCTAATCTCTTCTGCCTTTTCTGTATTCTTGATGCAAATAGATTTACTTCTGGCCTCACTTTTGAACTAAAGGATCTAGATAAAGCTTAAACCTTGTGTTGATAAACTAAAAGTATATGGTATAAAGATTTTTGTATTTTTAATAGCTTTCAACAGTTTTATGAGGGTGAGCTTAGCTGTAAAATTTTGAAATTTATCCCATGTGGAGTTCACTGAATCTTTTATATATTTAAATTAAAATTTTCATCAAGTTTGGGAAGAATTTCAATTTGTATTCAATTATTATTTTATCAGTTTAGTCTTTGTTCTTTTTCTCATTTAGAACAACCGTCACATATACATCTGTACATCTATATTTGATGTCTTCCTGGTTTCTGAGACTCATTTTGCTTCACTTTATTTTTGTTCTTCAGAATCATCAATTCCATTCACATATCATTATGTTTATTAATTGTTTTGTCATGTCAAATTTTCTATTTCTATTGAATATTTCTTTTCATTTTTACTTTTTGCCTTCCAAATTTCTACATTTTAAATAGTTTTCATCAATGCATCATAATATTGTTTGCTGAACTGCTGTCATTATACTTTCTTTTAATTCTTTAAACAGAATATCTTTAGTTCTCTGAACATATACATAATAGCTTCTTTGATGTCCTTATGGGCTAATTCTAAAATGTAGACGCCCCCTGTAGAGGTAGATTTTTTTAGTACTGTGGGTTTGGTTTTAAGTGCTAACTTGATAGGATAAAAGAGGACCTAGAGACAGGTAAAGCTTTACCTCTGAGTGTGTCTATGAGGGTGTTCATGAGAGATTGGCGTGTGAGTGAGTGGGCCAAATGGAAATGTTCTATACTGAATGTGGATAGGCATCATGCAGTGGACTGTCACCTACATGGAAGAAAGGGTCAGAGAAAATGTAAAATCTCTTTCTCTCTCTCTTTTTTTGTGTGTAGGGATAGATAGATAGACAGATAGGTAGACAGACAGATAGATAGGGAATTCATTTCCTCAATTTCTATTTTTGCACATAAGCAAGTCATATGATTAAACCCATCACTCACATAGGGGTAAACTTTAACGCTGCTCTAGTGTTAAATGCTGCATGTTCAAAAAGCCAAAGTCATATGACATAGAGCATGCTTAACAAAGTGGTGAAAATTGAGAATATTGGAAATTTGCACAACCGTTTTCCATAATTTAGCCTGAGCACAGAGCCATGCGCTATGCCTAGATTATAGAATTGGGTCAAGCTTTTAATAGTCGTGTGGCCTCTGATTAGTTTCTTTATATCTTTATACCTAAATTTTCTTGTCTGCAAAGTGAGTGTGGTGGATTAACTAATGGTCAATTTGTAACAGCTGCTGAAATGAGTCAGTGTGGTTCTCAGTGTGGAAGACTGATCGGAGGATTGTTGCTAACAGCATAAAAGGAGAACTGGAGAAGATAATGTGCTACTCTTCCTCCTGGAAAAGCTTATCAGGTTGGCTTTCCTGATATGAACTTGGCTATTCTCATTGTTGGAGGAAGTCAGGTCCTTGCTGTCACTGGGGATAGCTGAAGTTCTCTTCAAGCGAGCTCTGACCCTTACTTTGAGTGTCACTTCCTGGCTCCAGTGCAGATTCCTCAGCCTGCTGGCACAGATCATTCATCCCACTGGTGTAGATTTTCTACCTTCCACCACTGACCATTGGACCTTCCCAGTGCAGATCCTGAAACAGACCTGCATGAGTCATTGTCATGGGCTCTAGGCCTCCAGCTGGACTTGTAGAAGACACTGCCATGGGTTCTAGTACTTCAGCTGGGTTCACAAGACATTGTCATGGTATACAGGCCCTCAGCTGGGTTCTTTGGATAATTAGTGCATGGATAGGTCTCTTGCACTTCTCTGCATTTGACATTTTGGATGAATATTATAAAATAATCTTATAAATTATATGTCCTATATTAAATCTGATAATGTATCTATGTTGTAGAATTGTTGAACGTATTGCAATTATCTGGGAGACATTCTTAGCACTGTGCCTTGTATGAACTTGCATTTCCTGGAATATACCAAGAGGCAAGTAAATGTTCACTGAATAAGTGAAAAGACATATAAAATAAGAAAGTATTGTCTTAGAAATAGGAAAATGAGTAGTTTCTGTTGTTCAAAGAGTATAAAAGAGAGTCTTAGCATTGGGAGAGTTAACTGGAAAAGTAAAATAAAATGTAACTGTGGTGAAGAAATCATATTGAATGTTTGTCTCTGTGTAGCAACAAGGTTTTTTCCTAGCTAATCAAACTATACCACTTTACCTTAAGAAAATGTTCAAGCTGTTAATCATAAGTAACTATGGTAGGAAAACTGCTCATGCTGCTGCTGTGATGGTCCGCTCCACATGAGCTCAGTCTCACGACGTGCTCACAGTGACCCACCTTAAGGACATCATGTGCCTTTCTGTTTAATCCCTGAGGATCGTTTGCAACATCCTGGGAACCCATAACGAAAGTAAGTGGAGTTATTGCACAGGGGACAGTCCTTAACCAATAAGGATAAGACTCTGTGGGTAAGTGTTTCAGCCTCCCGTACGTCAAGAGATATTTCATAAGTAATCAAGAAGGTCTCCACTGAATTGAGTCTCAATTGCAAAAAGCACCCTGATATTTGGCTTTCCATCCTTTCTTTACTCATTCTCCTCGCTCTTTCAATTCCTTATATTATTGCTGTATAAAAGTACTGCACATTTCTCTCTATTTTTACTTTCAAAGAAATAAAAACTAAGGTATATATGTGTTTGATTATTTTTTTAAAAGCTCCTGTCTGCTGCTCCTTAAATCTGTCTTGTGCTTCTGCTACAGAAATGAGCATTCCTATTTGAGAGTCAATGATTTTTCAAACTTTGCTACTAGTAAAGATTTTGATAAAGCTCAACAAACATACTTTATAGTATGAAATTTTAGCATTTCTTTTAAAAAGTCAAAACTAAATTGCAGTATGAAAATTAAAATATTGAAAGTATTTTTACAAATTACAAAGACCTCTTGGAAATTCTGGTTATTCTCTTCAAGAAGGCCTATTACCTTTTGTTAAAATTCAGTAATCTGTAGGATCATATTTGTGTCATTCTTAAAACCTTGCCCCTACACTGAGAAAAATATTTTAATTTTTTAATAAATTATGCACAATTATGGATATATGATTATAGAAACAGTAAAATAATCTTTCAGTAAAACCCTTTTTGAAAGCATGTTTCAATCATCTTTATTATAAAAATTACTGAAACTTCAATTTACTTTTTGCTGTGGTCTTTATAAAACTGATTAGCAGCTGGAAATTCCAGAGCTAGAAGTCAATCAGAATAAATTTCACAATGGATGAGTTAGGAAGCTGAGAAGGAAATAATTTCTTTATGAAAATATTTTGAGAATAATTTCTCAAATCTCTGCAACTGAATGTAACTATGATTCCAGACTTGTAGCCAGTTTTGTCTTCCGTATTTTTTCCAACTGAATTTGGGCCTCAAGTATTCCCAATTTTAACTTTCCAATTTGAGATGAAGCTATCCAAAAGTTCATTCTCTATGTAATTCTTCTATATAAACTCCTTATTGTTTTCATTGTAGGTTTGCCTTTATATATTTTGCTCATAATCTTTTGTTGACCTATTAAGTGTTGCACTTATAGATCCTTCAGCTGGAATCTTGCACTTGGAACCATTTATCTCCTTCCACACCACTGTGAACTCTGCCTCCTGAAACACTGGGCAGGTCCAGTGTGCCAGCACTGGGAGTTTAGATACATGCCTATTCCTTTGTATTTGAAGTAAAACAAAAAACTTTCTCAGACTAGGATTCACTCATAAAACTGTACAGATTATCAAAAAAAAAAAAAAAAAAAAAAAAAAAAAAAAACACAGTTATCAAGACATATCCATTTCATGGTTCAACTTTCCTAT
>NW_004955438.1:3738096-3802330 GCF_000276665.1 Chinchilla lanigera | reverse complement strand
TTGGTACCATGTCTGAACTTCTCAGGCTTTCTTTATTCTTGCTGGTGGACAGGTCGCATTACAAAGTATGTGAGAATGAGGTAAATGTGTTCCCATTCTTCTAATCTCCCTAGGCCCTCGCCCTGGATTCTCTCTACATGTAGACTACCCAAGCTCTGTCAAGAGAGAGGCTTTGTCAAGTGAGGGGTTCATCTTTGTTGATTGCAACCACTGGCACTGATTGGGAAAGTGTGGGTAATTCTAGAATGCTATGTCCAGAAGCCTTATCCATCCCCATTTGAGAAACCTCCTCCAATAGGAAAAAGGGCGTACTTTGGCATCCATCTACTTGACTCATGCACTTGTTGATAAGTTACCTCTAAACTTGGAAAAAACCCCAAAGAAATCTCCTAAAATTCCAACATAGAAAATCAAATCATCGGAAGATTATACATCCTGATCAAGTAAAATTCATCCCAAGAATGCAGGGATGGCTCAATATATTTAAATCAATTAATATAATACACCATATCAATAGAGCCAAAGACAAAAATCACATGATCATCTCAATAGATGCAGAAAAAGCTTTTGATAAAGTCCAACACACATTTATGATAAAAATCCTACAGAAAATAGAAATAGATTGTCTTTCCCTCACTCTGATAAAAGCCATCTATGACAAACCAACAGCCAACGTCATACTAAGTGGACAAAAATGGAAAGCTTTCACTATAAAATCAGAAACACGATAAGGATGTCCACTGTCAGCAATCCTATTCAATATAGTTCTGGAAATATTAGCCAGAGCAATTAGACAAGAGGAGAGAAATAAAAAGAATAAGGATAGGAAAGGTAGAAGTGAAATTATTATTATTCACAATAGACATGATACTCTATATAGGTAACCCCAAAACTGCCACCAAAATCTTTATAGATTTAATAATCAAATTCCATACCATAGCTGAATACAAAGTCAACACTCAAAAATCAACAGCATTCCTGTGCACAAACAACAAACAGACTGAGAGAGAAATTAGGGAAACCACACCTTTTGTAATAGCATCTAAACAAAGAAATTCTTAGGAATCAACCTAACAAAGGAAGTAAAAGATCTATTCAGTGATAATTACAGTACTCTGAAAGAAGTGATCAAAGAGGATTTCAGAAAATGGAAAGGCATTCTTTGGTCATGGATAGGAAGAACCAACATTGCAAAAAAGGCCATATTACTAAATTTGTTGTACAGATTCCATGTAATCCCAATTAAAATACCATTAGTATACCTTACAGATCTAGAGAAAATATTCTTAAAATTCATCTGGAACCAGAAGAGGCCTAGAATGGCAAAAGCATTTCTGGGCAACAAAGAAAAGGCAGGAGGCATCACAATCCTTGATTTGAAATTATACTACACAGCTACTTTGATAAAATCAGCATGATTTTATCAAAAAAAAACAGACCCAAAGATCAATGGAACAGATTAGAAGATGCAGACACCACTACAAACACACTCAGTCACCTCTCCTTAAGTATCTTTTATCACTCATTTCTTTCAAAAGTCTTCATCAAGCTTTTTTACCTATGCTTTCTCTGTATCACTGAATGCTTGAGCTAAATTCTGAGAAAATTTTTACAAACCATATTTGACCCACTCATTCTCAGAGACAGTGAAATTAGATAGTAACTAACTAACTGTAAATAACTTCCAATACAATGATTCTTGACACAACAGGCAAGTGCAAGTATATACCATTTTGTAACAAGGTCATGGCATTGCTGTAATGATGCAAGACGATAGATTCTTATAAATTATTGTTATTTTTTTTGTCATTTTCACTTGCTAAACAAAGAAATTACCAATGCACTTATGCACTAAATCCTATCCCTCCCCCTTTCATAAGAATCTTTATTCCCTAACCTTCTTCACTTCCCTAACCTCTTAACAGAATAACTCCACATATGGGCAAATATACCCGCAACTCCTTTGCTGAAATTCTCCCAAGCTTCTTCCTGGATATTGTCCTTTGTTGTAACCAACTAAATGAGACCAATTTTGTTTGACTATGTGTATTTGTGATTATTTGCTTATAGATGTGCTACTAATTTACTGAGAATCTCTACCCAATACATTTCAATAGTATCCAGTCTAGATTTAGGTGGATATATTTTTATCTCTAAAATTTCCCATAAGCATTTAAAAATTTTGCTATATTTTCCCTATTTTGTCTCATATTTCTATGTTTTTATGTGAAATATTTATGACTTGGAGCATCATAAAACAAATGCGTGTGTGAGAGAGTTTGCTTGGTTATTGATTTTCTTGGCTGTATTTCTGTGGTTTACAAGTTTTTCTACATTTCCCAGTCTACATAATTGGCATTGTTTAACAGTTTTTACCTAGGTCCACAAAAAACCTACACTCAGATCCAGCCCTTACAACAGAATTCAAATCTTCTGTCTCTGTGGCTGCAGTTACAATTAACAATCATTCTAGTTTTCAGGATATTTCATCATGTTTTTATGTATTAGATATGCATCTTATTTTTAAATCTGAATCTCTGGTTTTCAGGAAGCTATGGTGATGACAGCCATCTAAACATTCCTTACAGACCTAAAATAAACCTATAACAATGATCAAGAAGAAACAAAACCACACAAATCTCAAACCTTCATCATAACTGGAAACAGAAAAACAGTACAAACTTCAAATTACCCATAAATAGAAAAAATAAACAGTAATTTTAAGGACAGCTAGCCCTCGATCTTTACTACAAAATTTGCAGAGAGTAAGAAAAAAATAAAAAATATACAAAGGAGAGAAGATTGAGGGAAAGCTACACTCAGAGGGATAGAATTTATCATATACACAACAATACCATAAAACGGCTCTAATAGACAAGGGCACTGACAGAAATGTGTGTAGGACCCTGTTATTAGACAGGTAATTTTCCTGAGGAGAAGAGAAAAAACAAAGACAGAGAAATTTTTCAGCTTCTGACAGTGAAAATAATACCAAGAATGAATGTACATGCTCACGGTAAATAATTAGGAGAATGGACCAAAATATATGAGCCAATTATTTTTAGAGAGTAGACAACTGGTAGCACAGGACAAGGACCTTTGAGAATAGAGAAATAAAGGAAGTGGTCCCTGAGATTGGTCTGACTTTCTACTTGGAAATATAACCTAGGTAGGAGAGTGGGAGAGATTCAGGAATCTCACTGAGTTAGGATAAACAAGATTTTTGGTCACAGAGGTGAATATTTACTGCTAATATCCAGAGAAAAGGAAGATACTACTATCACACACACACACAGATACACACACACACACAGAGATACATATACACACACACACACCTGAAATGCACATAATGATATTCTGGAGCTTTTATTATCAAGTTCTATGTTTATAAGGTGAAATAATGGGAGACTGAACAGGGGAAAGCTTCTTCTATGGAGGTATTTTTTTTTTTCCTGTACCAGGAATAGAACTCAGGACCTTGCACTTGCCAGGTAAGTGCTTGTGTCACTGAGCTACATTCCTAGCTTCTAAGGAGTTATGAACTGAAATAATCCCAGAGTGTACAGACAATAGAAAAATATTCATGCTGTAACTATACAAAATTAAGTTTTTGTGCTGATTAACTGAACAATGAACCAAGAATTTAGACAGGTCATACTTACTAGTAGGGCTAAATAAGCATGGGAAAAAGAAGAATTTTTTTGTACCTTCTGCAAACAAAGCTTAAAACTAAACCTCAAAAGAACCTAGCTGATTTGCAAGTAAGTTAACTTTTTCAGAGCAAAGTCCAACAAATATTAAGAAAATCAATGAAATCTGGAGACTAAAATAGTATAAAAAGTATAAAGTCTGTCGTCTAATGATATGTTGTAAGACATGTGAAAAATTAAGGTATTCTATTACAAGACATATCAAGAATTAGGGGACTAGGGGCTGGGGATTTAGCTCAACGGCAAAGCGCCTGCCTGGCAAACTCAAGGTCGTGAGTTCGGTTCCCGGTACCAGAGAAAAACCAAGAAAAAAAAAAAAAAAAGAATTAGGGGACTATAACATGATCAAAAAAAAATAATTTAATGGAGACAGACACAGAAGTAAGATAATCAAATTAGTAGTAAATGACTTTAATAGATATTATAAGAAGCATACATGAATATAACAAGGGGAGAACTGATAAAAACATCCAAAGAATCATCTAGCCTATGAAAATACAAATGTGAAATAAAAAGAAGCAAATTCACTGGGTGGGATCTATAGCAGAAAAGACACTGCAGAAATAATGATTTATAGACCTAATTTTATAGCTTTAGAAATGTATAAAATTGAACATAGACAGAGGAAGTTTAAGAAATATGAATACTCAATAACTTGAGAAAATACCAAGTGATTTACCTTATATATAACTAGAATATAAGAGCTCACTAAAGAATCTGATAAGTCGATCCATTAAAGCTAGCAGTAGAGTGCTAAGTCTTAAAAACATCAAGAAAACCAAACAAACAAAACATTAGCAAGACAAAAGATAAGAATTACGGCAGACTTTTCACTGAAAACCATGTAATCAAAACAAACAATGGAATATCATTTTTGTAGTGTCTCAGACAAGAAAGCATAGCCATCTATAAATATGAGGAAACCACACATCTGTAAATTGAGGTATGATCTGTATGCCTCAATAATATTTGAGATTAAAGACAAAAACAGGAGAGATTAATATAGGAGATAAAATTAACATAAAACTAAATGCAACATGTGTCTTTATATTTTTTCTTTATTTGCTAAAAAGGATATTCTGAGGAAAATGAGCAGAGTTTGAATAAGTTTTATAGTATCTAGATGACTTTTGTATCAATGTTATTTTCCTGATTTTTATCATTTTATTGTGGTTATGAAATGCCAGTATTTATGGGTAAAGGCATATCATTCTATTATTTCATCTTAAATTGTTCAGAAAAAAATGATAATATGTATTTACAGAAATAGGAACATGTTAAATGTAAAATGTTAACAATTGAGGAATCTGAATGGAATCTATGTAATAGCATTTTACTTTTCTTATAATTTTTCCAGTAAATTCAAATTATGTCAAAGCTACTCCTGCAGAAAAGAGCAAATGTTCCAGTGTAACCACTGCCATCCCTAAACCCCAACTACACCTTTTTCAGGGAAGGAATCCACTTTTCCTTGGCTTCATACTGTGATGCTTGTCAACCAAGAAATAAAGATGAAAATAATTTATGTTACATATGATATTTCAACTAAAAAACTGGTACTAACCCACTTGAAATACATGCAACATTCACTCAACAAATATTTGAGTACTTACTATGTGTAAATCAGGACCTGTGTATTCAACAGTAAATCAGACTGATCATAGCTCCCAGACCTTATAGTCTAGTAGGAAAGAGAAGCCAACAATAAATAACAAAGACAGGCACAAACCAAAATGTTCTTAAGAAGTCAGAGAAATGAGGAATGATTATAGCAGTAAGGGAAGAAATGGCATTTAGCTAGATCTTGAATAATGGGATTTTTGTAGTACTTAAGAAAGGGGTTAGAATTTAGACCTGGGTCAGCTCTAGTTAGTGATAGAGCAAAACTGGGAAAAGAGTATCCTTATTTCAAACAAATGAGTTACAATTTCCTGGTAGGGGCATATTTGACTACTCTATATGTTTATAATGACTAAGTTCCTTTCCCAGCTACAATTTCTGTTCCCTTCACTACCCATTATTTTTTAATTAGTTTATGACTTTTTTTGTCTCTGTAACTTTAGACTTCCCTTCCTGTTTTTCCTAAATGCTAGTCCCTTGCTTAGCCCTAGTTATTAACAGGCTAGTGATCTGCTACAAACAAATCCCAGTTGCAGGAAGAAAATGTAGCTATTTGTGGTGATCACTGTTAATGTTTATCAAGCTCTTTTTAAGGGAAAAGAAAACCCTGCTAAAACCTTCATGGCATCTCAACCAGACAGTGCCATAATTTTTGCTTTTATTTCACTATCTTTTCTTCTGGGATTATACATATTTATACCTCTGGCAGTGTGGCATGGTGAATATGTCTGCTGGAACAATGCTAATCCCAGTATAAATCCTGATTCTGTTGTTTACTAAATGTGTGGTTTTAGGACATATATTCAGTTTCACGTTTTCTCCATTGGCAAAAATGAGACAAATACAACCAAGAGTTTAGAATGATGAAGGTGAGACAAATTTAGGAAGTCAAGGTATCTAACAGATAGGATTTGCATTATAGTTTGGATCTGGAATGTCCCCACAGGCTCATGTGTTGAAGACTTGTCCCCTGCGAAGTGACACCATCAGGAGGTAATGGACGTTTTAGAAGACTGGGCCTATTGGAGTAAGTAGGTCTGTGAAAAGTGTGTGTTTCTCCTTTGTCTCTCTACTTCCTGGCTTCCAGGAAGTAAGCAGCTTTGCTCTACCATGTGGTTGCCATCATGATGTTTAACCGTAACTCAGGGCCCCATCCATGGGCAACGTGACCATGGACTGAAACCCCTCACACCAGGAGCTACAATAAATCTTTCCTTCTTTTAAGATGTTAAATAGGGTATTTTGTCACAGTAGCAAAAAGCTGACCAACACCATCAACCAATGTTATTCCTTCTTTCTCACTGCCTTTAGTCATACTCTCATCTCAGCCTCTCCATCGTTTTCCTTCCCTACCCTTCTTGTTTATTAAAACTCAACTCATTACTCAAGACTAACACTGCCTTCTATGGATCCTTGCCTAAATATCCTCCAGAGATAATTATTTGAACTTTACTTTATCCTCAACAGCATATAAAGTGAACTTCTATTTAGTGCCAAGCATGGAATCATATTGCTCAGCACATCAAAAAGATTCCAACTCAAGGTGCTTGGCTGTGGGGATATTGCACTATCTATATTCAATGGCCAATGAATACAATCAAGACTGAAAGAGGCTCAGAAAGGTGTGGGTTGATTTAAGAGTTTTCCACCCAGACTGAGATGCGATTTTATTATTCAACGATCAAACAAAGGCTGTTGTTATATCATGGATGACACTGGAGAATTAGCTTAGGCTACAAAGAGTGCTGGATAATAAAAAGTTAAAAGATTCCCTCAGATATACAGAACTGTACTATGTGAGAACCAGAGATCTTTGAGTGCAAATTTGACAATATTTAATTTTTGCCTCATGTGTTGCTTTTAAAATAAAATTTTGTAAGATTCAGATTGCTTGTATTTCATTCTCTCAATTTATCTCTTTTATAAACTGTACTGTAACCTCTTGAGGATCAGAATTCTATTCTACCTGGAATATGATATATGTATAATTAATATTTAACACGATTAAAATTGAAATTATATAAATGTAGAAATGGGGTAACAAAATAAGACAAAAAGCAGTTAGCAGGGAACCTAAGACATTGTAGGTCTTTTATACAATAACAGTTAATTCTTCATTAATTTAATTTCTACAATAATTTTAGTTGATAGAAAGTTTTGACCTATACTTTGCAGAGGAGAAAACTAAGGTTTAGAGAACTCTTAAGTACTTCCCTAACATGGCTCCTGAGGCAAGAACAGGATTTAAATGTCATCTTAGGGGCTGGGGATTTAGCTCAGCGGCAAAGCGCCTGCCTGGCAAGCGCAAGGTCGTGAGTTCGGTTCCCGGTACCGGAGAAAAACCAAAAAAAAAAAAAAAAAAACAAAATAAATGTCATCTTAAATTGAATCCAGAGTAAATGAGACTCCAACCACATTACCTTCTGGAAGTTCTTTCTTCTTATCTTTGCTTCCAATGTAGGAAACTGGAGGATTTTTTCTGTACTATGACAGGCTCATCAGCAATAATTATTTTCTTTTACTGTCCATTAAATTAAGTAGTGTAGGCAGGAGTCAACTGAAATTTCAAAGACATTCTATATGAGGTACAACTGCTGTCTTCACTAATGTTGGACAAATCATGCTGTCTGTAGGAACAGATCACGTCTAAAAGCATGCATAGGACCCTTGCTTAGGCTGGATTTGGGGGATGATTTTTCTTTTCAATTGTAAAGTTTTCTCTTCGTCTGATATTTTAAGATTGACATAGGTCAGCTTGATTCTATGTGCTGATGGAGTGAAAACATAGAGATTGCAATAAGAAATGTTTCTGACAATGGCTTCTCAGGAAGAATTAGCAGCGTTCACTATTCCCATAACATCTGGATAGAAGCGTAGAATGTTCCCCTTTGAAGGGGACTAGCAGGGCATTTCGATTGAGAAACACCGAAGATGAAAGAAAGAGAAGACCAAGAGAACCCGGCTCCTCTGAAGATGACTTACTAAGCAGAGGTTTTTGCCCAGGAAAATGTTGGCTTTGGCTGCTCTCTAGTGGTGGGCAGTGTTCACTGTCAGAACTCCCTCCACCAGGATTCCACGCTGAAGGCAAGATGGAAAAATTCAAGGATTTGCTTGGACACCTAGAGAAGAGTTGACAAGGATAACACACACACATGCGCGCGCGCGCACACGCACACACACACACACACACACACACACACACACACACACACACACACACAGAGAGCAGGGTAAAAGTGTGGGAGAACAATGTTCTCCAAGCAGGAAATCAGAATAGAGCTAGGAAGGTGGAGCTTCCTCTAGGAGTTAGACAAAGGTGTCAGAGGAGGGAGAATGCTATTTTCAGAGCCTTAAACATCTGTCTGTTGTCTTCAACTACTTCTCATGGCCTCTAAAAGCAACTGTAGAAAGGACTTACCTTCCTCACTCACGTCCAGTCTACTTATAGACAATGAAAGTTTTCAAAGTTATGATTTTGCTGGATTGAGAGATTTCACTGGTGCTTAGGAGACATATCCCTCTGGTCTGTGCCTGCCACCATCTTTCTTTCTGGAGGAAATTGTAGGCTCCTCCTATTCTTTTCTTTTCCCTTATCCCACTTCCCCTAAATTGTATTTTTCAGAGGACTCAACTTTTGAGATTCATATGCATTTTAAGAAAGGATACGTAAAAGCAGTTTGGGGGTTTTCTTTGGGGAAGAGCACAGTTAACTTATTTAGCTGATAGGGCAATGATTTTCTATGGAAATTTATGTAATTTAATTTATCCCTATAAGTCTCAGTTACCACATCTGTACAGTGGTGGTGTCAGTGGAGGTAGGCTGGGAAACTGATTGACATTCAGAGAACTTTTTGTTTCTAACTTAAGTGCCCTGAATATTACCACTCAACAAAAATATAAGAAAACCAAAAAAAAAAAAAAAAAAACAAACCTGGATTATATGAGAAACAGTTTGAGTCCTGGCCAGAAAAGCAGCAGGTCACACAGACAGAAATGCTCAAAGTAGAAGGATACTAGGTAAGTGGCATATTGGTGACCTGATGGCACTTCCTTTCAAAAGAGTAGCCTATAAGATCCTAGCTCTCAGCAGAACAAAGGTCTTGCAGGCAAATCCAATTGGTTCTTCCATTCCCTAGTTCTGCCTTCTTTGTGTTTGTGTCTCTATGTGTAAAGAATTAAAGCAATTATTTGGGTAATTCAAGGAGAAACCTTACAATATCTATATATACTGCAGTTATCTAGATGCTTCAAGCTGAAGTGGAGCTTGAGCTCAAATGATCACAATAACGGTTCAGTTCTTCTGAAGCACAGAATGCTAATTGCATTGACACATTGACACATTCAGTGTGGTATTACAGGGAACTAAGTGAGAGCAGCATTCTCACCTGACCAGCCTAAAAAGGAAGAGCACGGACCATAGTCCACAGCACTTAAAACTGGGGGGAAAAGATACGTGCTGAATGCCGAGTGCTAAAATGGGATATAGAGTACAAAAGACTACTTTTATAAATATATTTTATAAATGTCTCTATTTCCTTGGGAAAGAGACTGAGAGAAATTGAGGTTGCTAGCCAACGTGAACAGGTATGAAATTAGTGATGACTTTAAAATGACAGAGAGAATAAACTCATCCTTTGAATCTAGTTTTAACAGGAAAATTGAAGCAAACAAATCTGGATTATTAGCATATAATGAAAATGTTGCCAAACAGCTATGGGCAAAAATCAGGTGAGGGAATACAGCACTTGGAAAATGTGCACATTTCTAGGATAGGCACCTGAGCTTATTAAGAGAATCAGCTGACCTGAAGTACTTACTAAACAGCTCACAGTTACTTTTGAAAAAAATTTATTTGGGAAGATAGTTGAGAAGCTTTGAAAAAGAATATCACAGAATTCTCTTTCTGCATGATGTATTGTTTCTTGAAGTAGCAGTCCTACAAATTTGTGACTCAAATAGTAAACAAAAATATGTAAAATATCTGTTATTTATATTTATACTGCAGACACCTTTATGACCAATCCTATTAACAGTATTTAATAATAATGGTAATAAGAAAAAATATAACAAGCAGGGCAAAACAGAACCTGAATGGTCAAAGTTTTATGATTAAACATTGAAATCTAGAAGTGTAACTGGGAATGGTGGCACATGCCTGCAGCCTCAGCACTTGGAAGGCAGAGAATTGCTTGGGCCCAGGAGCTTAAAGCTCACCTGGTTAACACAACATGAACCCATTTAAAACACAAACAAAAAATCCAGAAAACCATTCCCTTCCCAATAAAGCCAAAAGGATGGTTCAGTGTAATAAAATGTAAAAATGTGTCTTTATTAGCTCTATGATTCTGACCTATTGACGGGTTATCTCTGTTTCTTAATGCTGTTACCTTCTTAACAGCATTCTAAGAAACAAATGAATGTACAAGGTGAGCATGATATCTAAAATATGGCTTACATGTTACTCAATGTTAATTTCCTTATCTTTCTATAGCAAGGAATTGATAGAAGATATCATCTTTTCTTCAGTACAAGGTTCTAATAAATTGTTACTGTTTTCATATATAATGAAATAGCTACCATAACACAATAAAAACCAATAATCTCTCAATATTGTCACCTGTTCAATCAGTGTTTACATTTTGCCAAATATGTATCTTTTTGTTCAATCTGTTGTTATAAGCAGAACACCAATAAGGCCCATCTCATACATTTTGATTAATTGATAGTTATATATATATATATATATATATATTTGCTCCACCACTTTTTTAAATTAAATGAATGAACAAATGAATTACAGGTAATTTTTTGTTGCTTATAGAAAATATTCAGTTGATTTTTTATTTGAAAGAGAAGGTAATTAAAATGATACAGAATTTGAAAACAAGATAATAGGAAATCAACAATATTTATTTATTTTTTTGTTTTGTTTTGTTTTTTGTTTTTTTTTTCCGGTACCAGAAATCAAACTCATGACCTTGCACTTGCCAGGCAGGTGCTGTGCCGCTGAGCTAAATCCCCAGCCCCAGCAATGTTTATTATATCACAGTTCAAAGCCCCAACAATGCTTATTATATCACATCTTCAAAGTAGTTGCTTAGATTTCAAGATAGGCAACCAAAATCGATCAAACTCTATAAGCACAAACCATTCTTTTCAATGAACTAATAGAAATTAGTAGTATAATTATCTTAGCTATCTTATATATGTATATTTACAATCTATGCTTTGTTGACTGCATCCTTGTGATGGATGTAATTTTAAACACATTAATAATAGGTCTGGAAGCTTGAGAGTTTTATTCTTTCATAGTGCGATTATGAATTTGATGTCTGTGATTTCTTTTGATAGGCACCTAGTAGCCCTTGAAACTTTCTGTCTTAGTCCATTCGGGCTGCTATAACAAAATGCCATAAGCGGGGTGGCTTATACTGATAATATTAATTTCTCATAGTTCTGGACACTGGAAAGTCTAGGATTCAGACACTGGCCAATTCAGTGTCTGGACAGGGACAGTTCTGTAGTTCATAGATGATGCTTACCCACTGGATCCTCATATGTAGCAGAGAGAAAACAAGCTCTGTCAGGATTTCTATCTTCATGGCCTCATCTAATCCTAATTACCTCTTAGTGATTTCAACTTTAATACTGTCACCATGACAGTAGGATTTCAACATATGAATTTTGAGTAGATGTGAATGTTCAGACCATGAAGTGTCCTTGTTTTCTAGTTTCATAACATATTCTGTGATCAGCAATCACAGTGCCTACTCCAGACCTGGAACTATCATGGTTCCCAAGAATACCCGACTCCCTGACTTCCCCCAATTGTTGGGGGAATTCATTATTTCTGAGTTTGTCACTGTGGTTAGCAGATTTCGTGGAAAGGGATCAAGATAAATTTTTGAATTTTTAAATAGCTTTACTGATATATAATTAAAGGATGAGAAATTCTAAATGTTTAAAAAGTAGTTTGATGGTTTTGACATATACAAACACCTGCACAACTATAATTGAGATAACAATATTTCCATCAGCAGCAAAAGTTTTTTCATGACTTTTTGCAGTCCATTCTTCCTTCTATTCTGCTCCCTAAGTAACCACTCACCTACTTATGATCACTCTAAATTAGTCTGTATTTTCTGAAATTGTACATAAAATATTTTACATATTCTTTTTTGAAGGAGGGTCAGGCTTTCACATGACATAAATACTTTGAGGGTCAGCATGTTTGAAGATCAATAGTTTATTTTTATTGCTTAATAGTTTCCCCTTGTATAAGTATACCACAAATTGCTCATTCATTCACTTTTTAGTGGACATTTGGATATTTCCAAAATGGGACTATTAAAGTAAAGCTGCTATGCACATGTAAGAGTATGTCTATTGTAAATATGTTTCGTTTCTGTTGTGCAAATATATAGGAGTGAAATTCTGGGGTTGTATGCTAGTTGTTATGTTTAATTTTGGAAGAAACTCAGTTTCCCAGGGTAGTTGTACCATATAATATTTCTTACAGAAATATTTATGTGTTCTAATGCTGCATTTCCTTCCCCAATCTATTCACTTTTAACTCATCTAATATATAGGTAGTTTTATTTCATTTGCGGTTTAAATTTTGTTTCTTCTATTACTAATGATGTTAAAATGCTTTTGCATGCATTGTTGACCATTTGGTTATTGTATTCTGTGATGTGTTTGTTCAAATCTTTAATCATATTTTTATTAGACTGCATAACTATCAAGTTTTGAAAATTCTTTATAAATTAATAATTTATAAATTTTAAAATTTCATAATTTTAAATAAATTCATAAATATGCTCCAAGTCTATACTTTCATTCTGCACCACTACTTTGTTTTCTTCATGGTGCCTTCAGAAGAGTAATGTTTTAACTTTTTATTATTTTAAAGAGAATAAAAAAGAATAACAAAATAATAACAATGTAGACAAATACAAAACAAAGCAAAAACAATAAAAATGATATAGGGTTTCAAAACAGAATGATAGGAATTAACAGTAGTTATTATATTACATATTGTTATCTTTAATGAAGTTGCTCAGATTACCAGATGGAAGAATGCAAGATTGATCAAAGAGAATAAAAAATTTAAAAAACAGAGAAACCCATTAGAAATGACAGAGTTTCACTAGATAATGGTTGTTATACTACATATTGTTGTCTTTAAATTAGTTGTTTAGATAAGATGAGATCCAAAGTCTTGACTCTGAAGTATTTTCCATGCAGTTTGGTTTTTGTTCATGAACTCTCTGCCTACCCCACGCCTTCAAGATTTTTATCTACTTTCTCTTCCAGTAGATTTAGTGTTTCTGTTTTAATATTTAGATCTTTGATCCATTTTGACTTTAGTTTAATGCATAGTGATAGACATGGGACTAGTTTTAGCCTTTGGCATGTGGAAAGCCAGTTTTTCCAGCACCAATTATTAAAGAGGCTATCTTTCTTCCAGTGAACATGTTTAGCACCTTTGTCAAAGATAAGGTGGCTGAGTGTGTTTGTAGTGGTGTCTGCATCTTCTAATCTGTTCCACTGATCTTTGAGTCTTTTTTGCCAGTCCCATGGTGATTTTATAAAAGTAGTTTTATAATATAATTTCAAGTAAGGCATTGTGATGCCTTCTGCCTTTTCTTCATTTCCCAGTATTGCTTCTGCTGTTCTAGGCCTCTTTTGGTTCTAGATAAATTTTAAGAATGTTTTCTCTAGATCTGTGAGGTATCCTAATGGTATTTTTTTGGGATTACACTGAATCTGTAAAAAAATTTTGGGAATATAATCATTTTCACAATGTTGGTTCTTCTTATCTATGAGCAAGGAATATCTTTCCATTTTCTGAAATACTCTCTGATTGCTTTTTTCTGAGTACTGTAATTGTCACTGTATAGACCTTTAATTTCCTTTATTAGATTGATTTCTAAGTATTTAATTTTTAAGACGCTATTCTGAAAGGTGTGGTTTCCCTAGTTTCTCTCTCAGTTTGTTTGTTGTTCATGTGCAGGAATGCTATAGATTTCTCAGTGCTGATTTTGAATCCAGCTATACTACTGAATTTGGTTATTAAATCTATAAGTGCAATGGTAGATGTTTTGGCCTCTTCTATGTACAGTATCATGTGATCTGCAAATAATGATAATTTAAATTCTTCCTTTCCTATCCTAATTCCTTTTATTTTTCTCCCTTGTCTAATTGCTGTGGCTAGTGCTTCCAGAACTATATTGAATAGGAATGGTGACAGTGGACAACCTTGCCTTGTTCCTGATTTTAAGTGAAAGTTTTCAGTTTTTGTCCGTTTAGTATAATCGTAGCTGTTGGTCTGTCATCGATGGCTTTTATCAGAGTGAGGTAAAGACAATCTATTCCAATTTTCTGCAGAGTTTTTTTCAGCAATCAGTGTTGGACTTTATCAAAAGTTTTTTCTGAATCTATTGAGATGATGATATGATTTTTGTCTTTGTCTCTGTTGATATGGTGTATTACATTAATTGATTTGTATTTATTGAGCTATCCCTGTATTTCTGGGATGATTCTCACATAGGATGTAAAATCTTCTGATGATTTGCTGCATTTCATTTGCTAGAATTTTATTTAGAACTTTTCTATTGATATTTATTAGGGAGTTTGGTTTGTAGTTCTCTTTTTTGGTTGGGTATTTCTCTGGTTTTTTTACCAGGTTAATGTTTGCCTGCAAGAATGAGTTAGGGTGAATTCCTTCCCTTTCAATTTCATTAAAGAGTTTGAGAAGAATTGGCATTAAGTCTTCTCTAAATTTCTTGTAGAATTCAGCTGTGAATCCATCAGTATCTGCTTTTCTTTGTTCATATGTTTTTTATTACATTTTCAATTTTGTTGGCTGATACTGAATTATTCAGGACTTCTTTGTCTTCATTCAGCTTTGGTAACTCATATGTATCTAAGAATCTGTCCATGGGGCTGGGGATTTAGCTCAGCGGCAAAGGGCTTGCCTGGCAAGCGCAAGGTCATGAGTTCGTGAGTTCAGTTCCTGGTACCAGAGAAAAACCAAAAAAAAAAAAAAAAAAAAAAAGAATCTGTCCATTTCCGCTATGTTTTTTTCATGCAAGAGAGTAAAGATTTTCAAAGTAGGTATTGATGGCCTTCTGCATGGCTACAGGATCTGCAGTGATTTCATCCTTTTCATTTCCTTATTGCATGAATTTGAGATTTTTCTTTCCTTTTTTTCATAAGGTTGGTTATCGGTTTATCAAGTTTCTCTATTCTTCTAAAGAACCAACTCTTTGATTTATTAACTCTTTGTATTGTTCTGTTAGTCACCATTGCATTAATTTCTGCTCTGATCTTTATAATTTCCTGCCTTCTTTGGCTTTGGGCTTGACTTTCCCTTCTTTTCTAGAAGGTTCAGTTGCAGAATAAGATTGCTTATTTCTGCTCATTCTACTTTCCTGGTGTGGGAATACACCACTATGAATTTTCCTCTGAAGAAATTCATTGCATCTTACAGGTTCCTGTAAGTTGTATCTGCATTTTCCTTTGATTGTAAATATTGTTTTATTTCTTCTTTAATTTCAACTGTGACCCACTGTTTGTTTAGGAGAGTGTTATTTAACTTCCATGTATTTATGGAATTTTTGTGATTTCTTTTGTCATTGATTTCCAATTTCATTGCACTATGGTCTGTTAATATGCATGGAATAATTTCAATTCCCTTGTGTTTCATTGCTAGCATATAGTCTATTTTATAGAACATCCCACGTGCAGCTGAGAAGAATGTATTCTGATGTTGTTGGGTGGAACACTCTGTAAAGGTCTACTAAGTCCATTCATTCATATGTTTGGTTTAGTTCTATTATTCCTTTGCTGAGTTTTTGTCTAGTTGATCTATATCTTTGTGGCAATGAGCTGTTATATTTCCCTGTTATGATTGTGTTACTGTTTAATTTTTCATGTCTGTTAAAATTTGGCTTATGTTGAGTGTTCCTGTATTTGATGCATAGATATTTATGATTATTATTTCTTCCTTTTTCAGTTTCCCCCTAACAAGTATGTAGTGACCTTCTTTATCTCTTTTGATCATTCTTGGTTTGAAGTTCACACCATCTGCAAACACAATAGCTAACCCTACTTTTATCTGTGTTCCTATCACATGGAATATTATTTCCCATTCTTTGACTTTGAGTGTATGAATTTCTTTTTGAGTTAAATGTGTTTTCTGTACACAACACATTGGTGAATTTTGTTTCTTGATCCACTCTCTTAGTCTGCTTCTTTTGATTGGTGAATTGAGACTGTTTACACTGATGGTTATAACTGATACGTATTGGCTTATCTTTCTCATGTTATTTTTGGACTGTTGGTTCCTCCTTTTACCATCTGTTTAATTGCTTACTCTGCTTTCTGGTTCCTTTCTGTTGTTGTTCTTGAAATTGTGGTCATTTTTATCTCTTTCTACAGTATCTTATAGTTCTCTTTATAGGGTTGGTTTGGCACTCATAAATTTCTTCAGTTGTTCCTTATCATGGAAATATTTAATTTCTCCATTAATTTTGAAGGATAGTTTTGCCACATACACCAGTGTGGGTAGGATTTGTTTTCTTTTGTGACCTGAAATACTTCATTCCAAGCTCTTCTAGACTTGATGATTTGTGTTGAGAAATCTGCCGTGATTCTAATGGGCTTTCCTTTATATTTGATATTTTTCTTTTCTCTAACAGTTTTTACTATTTTGATCTTTTGCCAAATATCTGGGATCTTGATTATTATCTGTCTGGGTGTAGATTTATTTTGGTTATGGCTAATTGGGGTTCTATATGCCTCACTTACTGTGTGTCAGATTCTTTTTCCATGCTTGGGAAATTTTCTGCTTTCCTTCAGCAAATAGTCTTTCTGTGTCATTTGTGTTAACTCCTGCTGTTTTGTTGACACCTAGTAATCTTAAATTGCTTTTCTTTGCATCATCTTGCAGCTGTTGAATTATTTCCTGATTCCTTGTTATTTGTGTGAGATCCTTCCTTTCATGATCATTAGCTGCAATGCTGTCTTCAAGGTCTGAAAATCTATCTTCAGCTTTGTTCAAGAGGTTTGTCAGATTTTGATGGAATTTTTAATTTCCTAGATAACTGTTTGAATCTGTTTCATGATTTAAATTCTTTCCTGTATTGTTCCTTCAAGGTTTCCATCATTTTTCTGTCCTCTTTTATTTTTTATCTGTCTTCTTTAGATGTGCTGAGCAATTCTTTCATTACTGCTGTCATTTATTTTTTTACCTAAGAGATTCTTTGTGATCTGATGTCTTGTATGGCCTGATGGAGTTCTTTCTTTACTTCAAATGCTATCATTTCAGAAATTTCAGGTGTAAACTTTCCAAGCTCTTTAATGCTGATGCCTCCTGGACTTGTTCTTGGTGGAGTGGAGGTCTGAGATTGCATTTTCTCCTTCATTCTGTCTTTTTTGAAGATCTGCATGTTTCCCAGAGCACAGCCTCACTCCTACAGTGATGTCAGAGTGGCAGGGAAGTACCACAAATTCCCTGCTCATGAAGCTCAGCATGGCTTCATGATCATGTGTGGGAGTGGGGTGCAGTTGTCAATGTTCCCAAAGCTTCAGGGCTCAGTTCACTCCCACACCCATGGAGAAGGTGTGGGAGGACTCACCGAGGTTTCTGAAGCTATCCAGGGTTCGGCCCACCCCTGCAAGGATGCCGGGGGGGGCGGGACATGGCATGGTCATTAAGGCCTTGGAAGCTGTGTGGGCCCAAGACCAGTCCCACATTGTTAGGCGAGGTGTAGGGGCATTGTCACAAAGATTCCTGAAACTATCTGAGGCTCAGCCTAGCTCCCACGCCTGTGTGGGAGGGGCATGGGTGGTTCAGCAAGGTTCCTGAAGCTGTCCAGGGTTCAGCCTGGCTCACATAAGGGTGCAGGGATGGTGATGTGTGGTCACCAACGCACCTGAAGCTGTCTGAGGCTCAGCTTGGCTCCCACCTTCACTTTTGATGATTAAGTTTTATAAATCTTATGCTATGGGTTATGCTATTTTATTTATATAAGAAAATATTGTATACCACAAAAGTGTAGACATTTCTTATGTTTTCTTTCAGGAACACTGATATGGAAAACTTCAAACACAAGCAAAAGTAGATATAATAAAACAAAAATCCCCAGTGTGTCCATAACTCATACAGTCATGACCAATTCATGATCAGTCTTGTTCATATACATGTAGATCTGTTTTCCTCTCTCCAAGATCAATAAAGCAAGAAACTAATAATCATAAGGTTTCACTTTTAAATATTTCTATAGGTTGTTCTTATAAGTAACTAGTACCCTGTTTTTATATATAATAAAACTGCCAGTGTCACACAATAAAACTTAGTAATACCTCAATATTATCAACTATGTATCTGATCAATGTTTACATTTTCCCAAATATCTATCTTTTTGCTCAGTCTGTTGTTAAAACCAGAATTCTAATAAGGCCCATCACATACATTTTTATTAGTTGGCAGTGTTTAAATATGTATTTGCTTCACTTCTTTTGTATCAAATGAATGAACAAATGAACTAATTCGTTTTTGTCACTATGGGAAACAAATCCAGTTGTTTCCTATAATGTACGTTTTTTGTCTTCATCCATGTGGTGCTTGAACCTTCCAATTTCAATATATTAGTGATAGTTCTGGAAGCTTTAGAGTTTTTTATAGTATAATTATAAATTTGTAGTCTATGATATCTCTTGGTAGAACCTGATTAGCCTTTGACAGCTGTCCATCCATTCAGGCTAGTCTAATAGAATACTATAAAATGGGTAGCTCAAACAGCAAATATTGATGAATCTAACTTCCTCAAATTTTCACACAAAGTTTAGGGTCAGTTTGTCAGTTTCTCTAAAAATTGCTGTTGGTATTTTTTGGAAATGCAGTGAATTAATAGTTAATTTTGAGGCAAATTTATTAGAATGTTAATATTATAATCCTTGAAGGTGATACATTTCCTCCTTCATTCCAATTATCTTTAATTTTTGGTGTAGGGGGGGTCTTGATTGTCTTTATTGTATTATTCTTAAGAATTTTATGGCAGTATAAAAATGAACTTAAAATATTCTTATATTCAATATTTCCTATATTTAAGAATATAACTGATCTTTGTACATTGAACTTGCTTTCTATGATGTTGTTAGATTTATTTATGAATTATAGGAGTTTTGGATGTTTATTGTGGTTTTACACATAAACAATATTTTCTATAAGTTTTGTTACAAATTATTTACATCTGATATTTATGGTCTGTAATAATTTTTGTCTTTCTATAATCTATGTAATGGGAAAAAATCCAGTCATGCCAATCAGTGTGATATTGGCTGTAATAGATTTTCCAATAAAATAGAACCAGGACAGATAGATAGATCGATTAGATAGATATAAAAGTAGATGAAAGGTCACATGAGGAAATTTATCATGGGAATTGATCCACATGATTACAGAGAGCAAGAAGTCCTATGAGCTGTCATCTAGAAGCAGGAGAATTAGAACAACTGGTGGTGTAAGTAAATCTGAATCTGGAGACCTGAGAATCAGGGAGCTAATGATGTAAATTTTAGTCTGAGTCCCCAATCCCAAATATTTGTTATACTGATGTCCAAGGTAGAAGAAGATGGATGTTTCAGCTCAAACAGAGAATGTCTATACTTTTCCTCTTTCTTTTTGGTCTACTGGGGTCCTTGACTGGTTGGCTATTGCCTACTCACATTGGTGGGGGCAATTGTCTCCCAAGTCTATCAATTGAAATGCTAATTTCTTTCAGAAATACCCTGAGACTCACTCAGAAATAATGATGCATCAACTATATGAACATCCATTATCCCAGTCAAAGTGAGACATAAATTTAATCATAGTATTGGCATCAGTTTTTGTAGTTCATATGTTTTGGAAGAGCTCTCTAGTATCCTTAGGGTACAAAAAGTTATTGATGGGGTAATACAGTCCACTTTACAAGAACTGTTATGTAATTATTTGTAATCCACAAAAGCATGCTTCTTAGCTCAGTGATAGAGCTATTGCCTAGCATGCATCAATCCCCAGTTAGAACCCAAGCACCCCAAAAGAAAAGAAAGAAAAAGAGAAAGGAAGGATGGAAGAAAAGAAGAAAGGAAGGAAGGGGCTGGGGATTTAGCTCAGCGGCAAAGCACCTGCCTGGCAAGCGCAAGGTCGTGAGTTCGGTTCCTGCTACTGGAGAAAAACCAAAAAAAAAAAAAAAAAAAGAAAAGAAGGAAAGTGGTTTTTTCACCCAATAAATTAAAAATTGGAGAAGTGCTATTCCTTGAGACAATCATACTTCAGTTCTTTATGTGTACATTTTATTTTGTCATTTAGAATAAGAAAAATATGTGTTATCAAGTAGAGATTAAATAAACATAAGCACTTAAACAGTTTTATCAAGAACATTCATGATTAAATCTTGTTTTATCTATTTGACCAAAATACAGAAATAAAGAATACAATATCTTGTGCCACTAACTTTATCTATGCTAAATCATTAGTAATTTTATTTCCAATTGATTTGTATTTTAATATAGATTTAAAATAGTGAAAAAAGCAAATAATGCATCCTTATTGTTTTGAAAACAATTCTGACATTATATATCCCTTTAAAGATTCTCAGAGATCCCTCCAGATTCTACAGGTTGTGTTTAGATTATTATCCAGTCCACCCCTAAAAATACTATATGCTTATCATAGGGGTCTATAGTAAATATTATGCATCTTTGTGGAAGTTTCCTGATGTTAGCACATCACACCTTGAGTCCCCCCATCTTAGCAGTGTCTGAAAATTGTTTTGCCTGTGGTGATTTGCATTGTAATTAGAGCTAATGAAATTTTATTTCATGAATGCTCAGCCTGGTATTCAGACTATGGTACAGGTAGATGTCTTTCATTTTCTAGAATTCCTTATTTTTGGTATTCTGCTCCAAATTCTAGCTTGCCTAGCTTCTGATCTCTGCTCTTCAGCTCTGCTTGGTTATATCTTTCCTGACGTTTTCACAGTCTAAAAAATGCATAAAGATAGAAATCTTGGAAAATCAAAATTCATCTCATTTGTTGTCCTTCTCTTAGGTGTCACTGCCCTTCTTGCCTGGTGTCAAATGTGTGAAAATAGTAAAACTGCATGGGCATGTATATGTGTGTAACGTATATATTAGTTTTCTAATTTTTCACCGCTGAAGAACAAATTTGGTTCCATTTATTTTATCACATCTAGGGAGAGAACCCAATATATAAAATTAAGCCTAAAATTCCCAGTGATTTTTTTAAATGTAATGTTTTTTGGTTTATAATAATTACATTTCTCTTAAACCTTGAAGCATTGGAAAATTCTCGTCCTCCTTTTCTCTAATATGTTTGCCTGGTGCCTATTTCTAGTAGCCTGTGTGTTTACATCTCCTAAGGGCATCAGCTACTGATAATGTGATTTAGAAATAATACTAAGGACAATTGCTCATCTGTGTGAGAATCTAGAAATTTTAAGGAAAGTGGATGGGATAAGCTTGAGGACTTAGTGCTCTAGGTACCAGAAATCATCTGCTTACCACTTCCATTTTTTGACACTTACCCACACAATTCTTTTTAAATTCAGGAATTTGTCTTCTAAACATTGAGAAAACAATGAAAAAATTTTCTAAGGGTGTATCACTAGAGTTCAAAGTTTTGATCTGAAGGAATAGATAACAAATGCCTGAGAACAGGTTCACCATGCTATTTTCATCAATTGCTTACTTGAGTAGGGTTTTGGAACTAGTCTGCACTTACTCCTCAGCAATGTACACTGGGGTCTGGTTCGCAGCAGTAGGTTTCTCCCATTAAAGCCATAGCCAATGACTGCCTTCGGGCACCACAGGCAAACAGCATGAAATATCTACATCTTCATTTTCTTGCTCTTTCTTACCTCGCTTCCTTTTTTTCTGTTATCTTCTGCTGGATTTACCAGTCAATTTAGCCCATGATTGTCCACAGGTTTTGATATTTGTTGTTAGTGTTTACAACATGATGTTTTGATATATGTATACATTGCAAAATGGCTAAAACAAAGTATTTGACATATGTGTTACCTCAAATATATTGAGAATGAAAACACTTAGTATTTACTCTTAGCATTTTTCACGTATGTAATATGATGTCAGTATTGTAGTCACTAGGATGTAAAATAGTTCTCTTGAAATTACTTGTCTTTATTGAAACTTTCTCCTTTGACCAACCTCTCCCAAATACCGTCAGTTCCCAATCTGTGGTAAACCTCTATTTTATTCTGTGTTTCTATGAGTTTGACTTCTTTCAAATGAGATTGTACAGTGTTTGCCTTGGTTTATTTGGCTTATTTCACTTAACGTAATTTCCTCTGGCTTCATTCACAAGTACCAGATTTCCTTTAAAAAAAAAAAAAAGATGTACTAATATTCTATTGTGTGCAGAGATCACGTTTCTTTAGCCAGTTATCTGTTGATGGACATTTGGCTGACTCCATAATTTGGCTATTGTGAATACTGATGCAAAGAGCACGAGTATAGATATCTCTTTGACACATTGATTTAATATCATTTGAGATATTAGTGGTTTGATGACTCATTTATGTATTAGTCAGCTTTGGTAACACTGAGACACAGCGCCCAACATTCACATTTTAAAGAAGTTTAATTGGCTCATGGTTTTAGGGGATTAGGACTATGGTCGACTGGTTTCAAGACAGAAACATCATGGCAGAAAGCAATTGCTTGGGTGCCTAGGAAGCAGAGTGTGGAAACTGCCAGAAAAGAAAGGATCAGGAACTATATATTACTCAAGGTTATGTCTTCATGATCCACCCAGACACATCCAGAAGTGTGCTTTCTATCCCTTACATGGCTTCCATGTCAATCAATCTGGCACAAGTAAGCTAAACCACCACTGTATGGTAGTTCTATTTCTAATTTCTAAAAGAATATCCATACCATTCTCATAATGGCTATACTAATTGATATTACAATAACAGTACATAAGGGTATCCTTTTCTTCATATTCTTATTAACACATGATTGTCAATTTTCATCTTCTTAGCAATAATCATTCTAACAGGTTTGAAGTGATATCTCACTGTGATTTTTATTTTCATTTTCTTGGCAATTAGTGATGTTAAATATTTTTATGTCCCTGTTGATCATTTGTACATCTTTGGAGATATGTCTCCTAAATCCTTTGTCAATTTAAAAAATCAGATTATTTTCTTACAATTGAGTTTGAATTTCTCATATAGTTTAGGTAATAGCATCTTATCAGATATGAGGTTTGCAATTAAATTCTTTTACTCCACAGATTATCTTTTCATGCTGTTGATTATTTCCTTTGCCATGAAGAAAGCTTTTATCTTAATGTGATTTCACTTGTTCCATTTTTGCTTTTGTTTTGCATGCTTTTGAGCATATCCAAAAGTAATCTGCTCAGAGTATTGTCATGGAGAATTTCCATTGTTTTCCTTTAGTAATCTTATACATTTGGGTCTTACCTTTAAATCTTTAATTCATTTGGTGTTAGTCTTCATAGTTAAGAGATTCATTTTTATTTTCTTCCTTTTTATTATGAAATGTATTGGTACTATTAGACATATTTAATGATCACTTTCATCACAAGGAATTTATACCTGTACATGATATATCTTTATTCCTTTTTCCGTGTTCCTCTCCCTTCAACCCATCTCCTCCTTATTTTACAAGGATTTGTTCCCATTTTGCCATTCTTTCTTCATTTTTTCCTTCTCTTCCTTCTTTTCCCCTCCCTCCTCGTTAGTTCCCCCTACCTTTTGAAAAATTTCTTCATATTTCACAATATCTATTATATATTTTGTTTTGTATTTATAACTTTCCATTTCTCATACCAGAGAGACAATGTGATATTTACATGTTTGATTTATTTCACTTAAAAGCAATGTCTCAGAGTGCATCCACTTAGCTATAAATATCTCAGGTTTATCATTTTTTATAACTGAGTAGTACACTATTGTTTTTTTAAAACACATTCTTTTTGTCCATTCATTAGTTGATGGACATTTGAGTTGTTTCCAAGATTTAGCTATTACAAACTGTGCTTTTATAAACACTGGTACACATATATCACTATGGTATGATGCTTTTAATTCTTTCAGGAATTCCCCAAGAAAGGGAATAGCTGGGTCAAATGTGACTTCTAATTCTAGTTTTTGAGGACTCTCCAGGCTGATTTCCAAAGTTGTTACGCTTGTCTACATTACCACCAAAAAGTGGAAAAGGGTTCCTTCTTGCCCACAGCCCCTCCAGCATTTGTTATTGGTTGATTATTTGATAATAGACATTCTTTCTAGCGTGAGATGAAATCTCAGCATTGTTTTAATTTTCATTTCTCTAAATACCAGTGATGTGGAACATTTTTCATGTATTTATTTGTTATTTCTACTTTTCATCTAAGAAGTGTGTGTTTATTCAGATGCCCATTTTTTGATTGGGGTCTTTCAATATGGGGTCTGATTCTTTTTCAATTCTTTATATGTTCTAGATATTAGTCCTTTGACTAAGGAATAACTGGTCAAAATATTTCCCTGTGGGATGTCTTTTCAGTCTATTGGTGATATCTTTTCCTGTGCAAAAGCTTTTTAATAAGGTGAGATCCCAGTTGTTGATTCTTTGTAGTGTTTCCTGAGTGATCACAGTTTTGCTCATGAATTTTTTCCTATACCTGTATCTTCAACATTTCTATTTTATTTTCCAGCAAATTTACTGTTTCTGTTTTAATATTTAGATCTTTGGTACATTTGGATTTTAGTTTAGTTCATGGTGGTAAACATGAATCTGGTTTTAGTCTTTGGCATGTGAAAAGCCAGCTTTTTCCAGCTCTAGTATTAAAAAGGCTGTCTTTCTTCCCATGAAAGTGTTGACCCTTTTGTCAAAGATAATGTGGCTGAGTGTGTTTGGATTTGTTTCTTCATCTTCTAGTCTGTCTCACTGAACCTCGGGTCTTTTTTTTTTTTCAGTACCATGCAGTTTTTATCACAGTAACTCTGTACTAAAAATTTCACATTAGAGATTGTGATGTTCCCTGCCTTGCCTTTGTTGCCTAGAATTGCTTTGTTAGTCTAAGTCTCTTATGGTTTCAAATGAATTTTAAAATTATTTTCTCTAATTCTGTGAGGTATGTTAATGGTATTTTAATTGGGATTTCATTAACTCTGTATAATAATATTGGGAGTAGGGCCATTTTCACTACATTGGTTCTTCCTACCCAAGAGCATGGGATGTCTTTCCATTTTCTGATATTCACTTCAATCTCTTTTTGCAGGGTACGGAGTTTGCAGTATAGATACGCTTTACTTCCTTTGTTAGATTGATTCCTAAACATTTCACTTTTTTTGGATGCTATTCCAAAAGGTGCTGTCTGCCTAATTTCTCCTTTTATTTCTTTCTCTTGTCCAATTGCTCTGGCTAAGTTTTCCGGACTTACATTGAATAGGAGCAGTGACAGTGCACATCTCTGTCTTAGTCCTGATTTTTGAGTGAAAGCTGTCAGGTTTTGTCCATTTACTATGATGTTGACCGTGGGTTTGTCATAATGGTTTTTTAACAGACTGAGAAAAAGATTAGCTATTCCAATTTTCTGTAAAGATTTTATCATGAATGGGTGTTAGATTTTGTCAAATGAATTTTTCCGTGTCTATTGAAATGATCATGTGATTTTTGTCCTTGGGTCTATGATGTATTACATTTATTGATCTGGGTATGTTGAACCAGCACTGAAACCCTGAGATGAATCCTATTTGATCATGATATAATGTTCTTGATCATTTGATGCATTCTATTTGCCAGTATCTCACTAAGAATCTTTTGCATCTATGTTCATTAGGGAGATTGGCATGTAGCTTTGTTCTTTGGTTGGGTCTTTCTCTGGTTTTGATATGAAGGTAATATTTGCTTCCAGGAATGACTTTGGGGTATTGTTTCCCTTTCAATTTCATTAAAGAGTTTGAGGAGAAATAGAATTAATCTCTAATTTCTTAAAATTCTTATAATTCCCATAATTTTTTATAGTTTTCTTTCTTATAGAATAGAAACCTAAGCTTTTCTTTGTTGGTAAGTTTTTAATTACATTTTCAATTTCATTGAATGATATTGAATTATTTAGAATTTTTATATCCTCTTCAACCAACTTTGGTAATTCATATGTATCTAGAAATCTGTACATTTCTTCTGTGTGTCCCTTATTGTTAGAATAAAGTTTCATGAAGTAGGTACTGATGACTTTTTGGATTTACACAAGATGCATTGTAATTTCATCCTTTTCATTCCTAATTTTATGAATTTGAGTCTTATCTTTCCTTTTATTGATAAAGTTGGCTAAGGTTTTATCAATTTTATTTAATATTTTAAAGAATAAACTTTTTGATTCATTGATTCTTTGTATTGTTTTACCAGTCTCCATTTCATGAATTTCTGCTCTGATTTGTATAATTTCCTCCCTCATATGAGCTTTAGGTTTGACTTGTTCTTCTTTTTCTAGACCATTGTGATTCAGCATTAGGTTGTTTATTTGAGCTCATTCTTTTACTTGATATGCAAATTCACTGTTATAAATTTTTTTGTAAGACTGCTCTCATTTCATCCTGTAACTTTGAGTATGTTGCATTGGCATTATCAGTTAATTGTATATACTGCTAAATTTCTCCTCTAATGCCATCTGTGAATCACTGGCTGTTCAGTAGTGTGTTATTTACTTTAGCATATAATTTCCATGTGTTTTTGAATTTCTTGTGGTTTCTTTTAACATTGATTTCCAATTTCTTTCCACTATGATCCAATAACATGCATGAGATAATTTCAATTACTTGCATTTATTTACATGTGTTCTATGGAATAGTATGGTGTTTATTTTGGAGAATATCCCAGGAACAGCTGAGAAGAATGTGTATTCTGATGTTGTGGCATGGAACACTTTGTAGACATCTACTAAACCTATTTGTTCACAGGTTTGATTCAACTCTGGTATTTCTTTGTTGGTTTTTTTGTCTGGCTGATCTATCTATTTGTGAAAGTGGGGTGATTAAGGTCCCCTATTACAAGTGTGTTAGTGCTTATTTGATTTTTAATGTCATATATGTATATACATATATATATTTGGGTTCACCTGTGTTTGGTGCATATATATTTAGGATTGTTATCTCTTCCTCTTGGAATTTTCCCTTAACACCTTAGCAAGTATATAGTGACCTTTTCTATCTCCTTTGTCCAGTCTTGGCTTGAAGTTCACTTTGTCTGCGAACAGAATAGCTACCCCTGCTTTTTGCCAGGATCTTGTCATGAGAGGTATTGTTTTCCATCCTTTGACTTTCAGTCTATGAATTTCTTTGTTAGTTAAATATGGTTTTTGTATGCAGCATATTATTGGATCTTATTCTTTATCCATTCTGCCCGTCTGTTTCTATTGATTGGTGAATTGAGGCCATTTACATTGGTGAATATAACTAATATGTATTGATTTATACTTGTCATTTTATTTTCCTGTTGATTCTATACCTTCCCTTATGTTTAATTGCTTGTCTTATCTGATGGATTCTTTCTATTAGCATTCTTGGAATTGCAATCTTCTTTATCTCTTTTTAAAATAACCTTAAGAACATTTTGGTGGACTGACTTGGTGGTCCTGATTTTCTTTATTACTTCTTTGTTTAGAAGTATCTTATTTCTCCATTTATTTTGAAAGATAGTTTTGAAGGATGCATTTATCGGTTTGGAAGTTATTTTCTCTCAGGGCTTGAAATACTTCACTCCAAGCTCTCCTTGACTTAAGGATTTGTGTTGAGAAGTCTGTTGAGATTCTGATGGCTTTCCTTTATAGGTGATTTGTTTCCTTTCTCTAGCAGCTTTTAATATTCTGTTCTTGTGCTGAATTTGTGGAGTCTTGATTATTACACATCTTGGTGTAGATTTAATTTTTTAAAAATAATTTGAGTTCTATGTGCCTCACTTCTCAAGTATGTGCCTCACTATCCAAGTATGTCTAATGCTGTTTTCATGTTTCAGAATTTTTCTGCCGTTAATTCTGTGAACATGTTTTTCATATCATTTATGCTGACTCCTCCTTTTTCATTGACTCTGATCAGTTCATGCTGTTCTTTGCATCATCTTCTAGCTGTTGGATTAGTTTTTCATGGTCTCTTGTTATTTTTAAGAGATCTCTCTTTTTGTGATCACTAACTGTGATCCTGTCTTCTAAGTCTGATATTCTGCCCTCATTTTCAGTCAGTTTTTTAAACTTTCAATAGAATTTTTAATTTCTTGAATTCGTGTTGCTTGAAACTATTTCATAGATTCCATTTCTCTCCTATGTTGAGTATTCACGGTTTCTATCACTTTCGTATGTTACTCTGTTTTTTAATCTGTGTCTACTTCAGGTTGGCTGAGCAAGTCCACTGTTATGGTCATCAGCTACTTTCCACGTGGGAGATTATTTTTTATCTGATTTCCTCTATAACTTGTCTTCTAACTTCTGCTGCTATTGTTCTAGAGAACTCAGGTGTGTGGATTCTGATTTCCTTTATCTGTTTGTGCCCTAGATTTTCCCCATGTGGGCAGAAAGGCTTAGGTTACATTGTTTCTGCATGTTGTTATTTACTATTTTTGAATGTTATCTTGTTTTCTGTGTTGATGATTATTTCTTGTAGTAGGTAGCTATACCACTAGCATCAAGTCTTCCCTAAGGGATATCTATTCCTCAGAGATGTATTCTAGTGTAGGTGGTTCTTGATCATTGTGTCTGTCTGAAAATCCTATATTCCCAATATATTAAGGATAAGGTGTTGCTATCTATTTGGTTCAGTACCCAGTACTTTGGTACTTGACTATGGTAATGGTTATGACCCCAAATAATCAATGTTGTCATTGCAGCAGAGAACAACTGATTGCAACATGTATGATATTCTTGCTAAAGTAGTACAATTACAATAATACCATCAAACACAGCCTAAAACCTGACAAACTGTGGTAACTGTTTTGTACGTTTAACCATAGAGACAAGACCTACAGTTTGTACAAAAAAATCCAACATTATTCAAGAACTTGTATAGAAAAAGTTTCTCCTTACTAGAGTGATTTTTACCCTGTGGTGGGGAAATTTAAGAGGGCTAGCAGACAAAACAGAAAACTAAATGAAGAGAAATATAGCAGAAATAAGGCTGGAGGAAAAAGGAGGATCACCCAGGCTTTGGGAAACTGGAGAATGGGACAGAAGAGAGAGAATGAAGGAGAAAGCAAAAGATTATCAAAGCAGAACAGAAAGATGGTGAAAATGTTCTCACATGTAAATATCATGAAATCAAGGGAGATAACTGAGGGAAGACAAAAAGAAGATGAATAAATCGGAACAAGAATAAAGGTGAAGACCTAAACAACCTAAAACAACAACAGCAACAACAACAACAACAACAACACACACACACACACACACACACACACACAACCTATTTGTCTCTGTCTCTCTCCCAGTTGCTGTGGTGCCACAGAGAGACAGCCCCAGGCTGCCCCCAGTGTGTACATTTAGCTCTACCCCGTCAGGCCAGCCTTCTCTGTTCCATTTCCACTGTCACCTTTCTGTCCTTTATGCTACTCGCTGGGTGGGGTGAGGTGCTGTGGAGTGTCTCTGCTCCTGCTGTCACTCTGGGGACAGCTAATTCCACTTTGATCTCCTCTGCTGGGGGGTCGGTGGAGTGCCAACCTCACTGGTCACAGGACAGGAGGGGTTGGGCTGTTCACTGATCTTCACTACTGCAGCTGCTGTCATGCCACCACTGTGCTGCTGCCTGGACAGAATCACTGCTTCTGCCACTGTCTTAGAGGAAGCCCAAGGTTGCTTTGACTGTTTCAATCTCTTCTCCATGGGACGTGTGCTACTGTTGTTTAAATCTTACAGACATCTATGTCCCTTTCTCTGGTGGCAGGACAAGTCCCTAACCTTGTTGTTAGAGGGTCCCAGTTAGGGTGCACAAAGAAAAAAAAGCTGGCAGCCCCGTTTGGGAGGGAGCAGTGCTGTCAAAATTTTTGGCCAAGATACTGCATCCTCTGTGTAGAGGAAAGCAAAACAGGCAAGGGACCTCATCTCCAAAATCTGTCCCATTTGGCTTGAGTTAGCCACACTTTTAAAGTCCTTCCATTTCTTGGAGGCATCATAGTATGGCAAATCTTGCTTGGCCCACAGGTAGGTGGCAGTGCCACCAGTAGCCCTGTGAGCTGGATCATCATTTTGTAAAGTCCTATTTCTAATATTTTGTTTCATTTACAAGTCTCTTATTTCAGATTGATTTGGGCATCAGGGTGTAGGGCCCTCTCCTTCCTCTTATTACTTATATTTTTAATTAATTTTCTCTGAGTAGCTCCCAAACGACTCCTTCTCAATTTAGTCATGTTGAACGCCCCCACTTTCATTTTTTTAATTTTAAAGATAAAAGAACAAAAACATCTTAACAAACACACATACACTGAGAAAAGAACAGATAAGCAATACAAGCAATACAGAATTTCAGACAAGGTGATATTTTTGTTCATGCAAATATCCCATTTTCTCACACAATTTGCTGAAAATGTATTATTTCTACATAATTTTTAGAATATTTCTTGGAAACAAGTTTATCAGAAGTGTGTATGAGTATTTCAGGCTCTCTATTTAGGTACATTAATCCATTTGTATGTTTTTATGCCAGTACCATCCTTTTATAAAATAACTGTAACCTTGTAATAGACTTTCAGATCTGATATTGTGATTCTTCCAGTTTTGTCCTTTTTTCTTGAGATTATTTTCCCTATTCAGCTCTTTTTGGGTTCTACATGAATTTTAGGACAGTTTTCTGTATTTTTTGTGGAAAAAAATCCAATTTTGATAGGTTTCTTTTAAATCTGTAGATTTAGGGGAAATTATAGAATTTTTTTAAAAAAATTATTCTTCCACCCATGAACATGGAATATTTGTATTTTCTTCAATTTATTTCACTAATATTTTATTCAATTGGTGAATATATATTTTACCTGATATGTTAAATTTATTCCTAAGTATTTTACATTTTGGGGGGCCTGAGTGTCAAACTTAGGATCTTGTGCTTGCCAGGCAGGGCCTGTGCTTCTGAGTTATATTCCTGGCCCCAGTATTTTCCACTTTGTAGCTGTTTTTGAGATTGTTTTTCTTAATTTTTTGCTGATAGTTTGTTGTTATTATATAGAACCATTACCTGTCTTCTACCAATTTTTTATCTTTGCACTTTGATATCTTCTAAAATTTGTTATAACATTTCCAGGTGGAATATTTTACATTTTCTATATAGAAGATCATGTAGGGCTGGGGATATAGCTCAGTGGCACAAGTGCCTGCCTGGCAAGTGCAAGGTCCTGAGTTTGATTCCTGGTACAAACAAAACAAAACAAAACAAAACAAATAGAAGATCATGTCATCCATGAACAGGCAGTATGTTATTTTTCCTTCCAATTTGGTTGCCTTTTGTTTCTTTTTCTTGCCTAATTATTCTGGCTTGAACTTTCAATACTATGCTGAATAGAAATGGTCAAAGCGGACACCTTTCTCTTGCACTTGATATGAAAGAAAATGCTTACAATTTTGCACTATTCAAAATGTTGTTAGCTCTGCACCTGTAAAAAGACTTTATTGTGCCGAGGTACATTCCTTCTATATTTAATTTGTCAAGAACTTTGAAACATGGAAGGATGTTTCATTTTTATCCAAAGCCTTTTCTACTCTGAGGTGATCATATCATTTTTGTTCTTTGGCCTGCTAAAATGAATCACATTTATGGATTTGTTTTTATTGATCCCTGGCATCCCAGGGATAAATTCCACTTAGCATGATGAATGATCTTTATTTATTATGTTGTTAAATTTTACTTGTCAATATTTTGTCAAGATATTTTACACATATATTTATCAGTAATATTGACCCTTACTTTTCTTGTAGTGACCTTGTGTGCCTTTGGTATCAGGGTAATGGTAGCTTTACAAAATGAGTTTAGAAATATTTCTTCCTTTCAATTTTTTGAATTATTTTGAAGAAGGTTAATATTCATTCTTTGTGGTAAGTATTTAGTCAAATTCAGCATTGATATTATTCATTTCTAGGATTTTCTTGGATGTGAGACTATATTACTGATTCAATCTGCTTACTGGTTATTGGTCAGTTCAATTTTGTTGTTGTGACTCATGATTCAGTCTTGGTAGGTTATATGTGTTTAAAAATTCATCCATTTGTTCTAGGTTATCTGTTTCTTTAGAATATGAATTGTTCATACTAGGTAGACATGGTTTTTGTATTTGTACTACAGTTATAATGTATCCACCATCATTTTTAATTTATTTGAATCTTTTTTCTTCTTCATTAGTCTAGCTAAATGTTTGTCAATTTTGTTTATTATTAAAGAAACATGCATAGTGCTGTTAGTCATTTTATCATTTTTTGAATCTCTATTTTATTTGTTTCTGTTTTGGTCTTTATCATTTCTTTCCTTGTACTAATTTTGGTATTCATTTATTGTTTATTTCTAGTTCCTTGAGATATAACTTTAGGTCATTATTTAAGAACTGTATTATATGGATGTTTATTGCTACAAACTTTCCTTTTGGAACTGTTCTTAAAATATCCCTTAAATTTTAGAATTTTGTATTTCCATTTTTATTCATCTGAAACTATTTTAAAATTTTTCCTTCGTGTTTACTAGCACATTGTATTAATTCCCACATGTTTGTTAATTTTCTGAAATTCTTCCTATTATCTATTTCTAGTTTCATACCATTGTGGTTGTAAAAGGTATTTGTTGTGATTTTAATCTTATTAAATTCATTAAAATTCACAGTTTAACATAATCTATCCTTCAGAACCTACCCTGTGTGCCTGAGGGGAATATAAATGATGCTGCTTTTGGATAGAACTGTTCAGTGTAGGTCTATGTCCACTTGCTCTGAACTATACTTCAAGTGCAATGCTTTTCTATCGATTTTCTGTCTGAATGATCTGCTCATTGCTAACAGTGGTATATTTAACCCCCTATTATTTTGTTGCAATTTGTCTCTCTCTTCAGATCTACTAATATTTGCTTTACATGTGCTTCAAAGTTAAGTATATTTCTAATTTTTTTATCTTCTTCATAAGTGGGTTTCTTTACCATTATATATTGAGGTTTTTTCTTCTCATTTCACACATTTCTACTTAATTAGTCTATTGGAATGGATATAGTTATAGTTAACCCTTGAGGCTACCCACATTCTATTTTCTTTTTGCCTTATGTTGATGGTTAATGAAATACATCTTTCTTTTACACTTTCAATTTGTGTGTCCTTAAAGTGAAACTGAGTATCTTGTATGCAGCATGTAATTTAGTTTATAAGTTTCTCTTTTTGTTGTTTTTGATTCATACTTACACATAACGGACTTTGATCAATCCCCTCTATCATCTCTTATTCTGACCTTCCCTGCTGTTTCACACAACTTTGGGAAAAGGGGTTTCAATGCACATAATATGTTCTGATTTCAATTCCAGGTCTTGGAAAAGTTGTATTTTGCTGCCAGTCTCCACTCTGTCATCTTGAAGGATTAGGTATTGTTTTTCTTCATTCAGCCATCCTTTGTCTTTTGATGAGAAAATTTAATCCCTTTACATTCAAGATAATTACTGATAGGAAAGGACTCACTGTTGCTGTTTTGTTAATTAGTTTCTAGTTGTTCTGTAGATCCTTATTTTATTCTTTTTTCTCTTACTGTTTTCCTCTGAAACTAGGCTATTTTCTCTATTGTTATGCTTTGATTCTTATTTTTCATCTTTTGTGTACCTTTTGTAAGTGTATGCCTTATGGGTACAATGATGTTCACATATACTAAATTATTTAAACTAATCACAACTTTGATCAAACAAAATATACTTTTATTTGCCTCTTTTTTACAGTTTTGTCAAAATTTACATCTATTAATTTATCTCAGAGTACTGTAGCTATTATCATTTGTAATTTTACCTTTTAGTCTTATACTAATCATATAAATGATGTACATAATACCATTATATTATCAGATGGCTCAGAATTTGACCAGAAATTTATTTTACCAGTTTCATACTTCAGATGTTTTCATGTTATCTGTTAGTGTCCTTTGCTTTCAGCTTTAATAACTCCATTTAGCAATTCCTTTAAATCTGTCCTAAAAGTGATAAATTACCTCAGCTTTTGTTTGTCTCAGAAAATCTTTATCTTTCCTTCATTTCTGAAGAGCAGATTTGCCATTACAATATTCTTGCTGGCAGATTTATTTTATCCTTTAGCACTTTCACTTCATCATCCCAGTCTTGCTTCATTTGAAAGGGTCCCCTGCTGAGAAATCCAGTTAGCCCTATTTAACTTTCTTTATTTGATTTGATGTTTCTTCTGTTGCTGCTTTTAGCATTCTGACTTTGTCTTTCATTTTCAACACTCCAATTATAATATATCTTGTTGTATTCTTCTTTGGATTAAATCTGACTGGAGAACTTTAATTGTCTTATTCTTGGATAATTATTTTTCCTAGCTTTAGAAATTTTCTGGTCTCATTTCTTTAGACTTCCAATCACTTTTCCCCCCTGGTTTTTTATTCTATAATTCCTCTAACTCAAGTGCACTTCAAGAACTTAATTCATTCCACAATTCCGGGAAAGATGGCTGCATTCATTTTTGTGCAGGGAAGACGGCCTCAGTCATCCCATCATCCAGTGTGGAGTTCGTGAAGAACTTGCCAAACACTTCCGTTAGCAAATGAATGTATTGATATAGGGGAAATACTAGATGTCAAATACACCAAGTTTGTTTTCCTTGAAGTTGAAGAATGAATTCTAAGTAACAATGAAGGTTAAGAGTAGTAAAATTTATTGGAGAAAAGGAATGGGGTATAGCAATGGGAGAATGGGGAATAGGAATAGCATCTGAGAGACTGGAGGGGTCCTGACTGGGTTGCCAATGAGCCCACCTCTCAAAGGAAGTTTTATATAGCTAAATCATGAGGCAGGTACAATGTGTATCAAAATTATGATAAATGAATAAGATTGAAAGTATAGTCACTTAGGTAACATTGATCTAATGGTAGAAAGGGTACAAAAGTGAAATCATGAAACTTGGTCAGTAGTCTATAGTCTTAGTTTTGTCTTTAGTCTTAGTAGTTTTAGTTTAGTCTTAGTCTTAGTGGTTTTAGTCTCAGTTTTAGTCTTAGTCTTAATCTTAGTAGGTGGGAGAGGATGCCCCACCTGTAATGAGATAATGGGAAATCTCAAAGGAGGATACCATTAACCCCAAATCTCCATTCATCCCTCAGGGAAGTATGTAAAAGTAACTAATGTGATTTTAATCTTCAGATACACCTCCAGCCACAGTCTTGATGCATTTTAATCTCCTGCACTGACTCCCTTGAGGGCCCAATCCTTTCTGACCGCCTACTATATTTCTACCGAATTTAGCTGTCTATAAAATTCCTTCTGAAGAGTTATCACTAACTGAGGTTAAGGGATAAGGGATATAGTTTTCATTTAGTTTCTTTGACTGAGAAGGGTCTGTGTAGGGGGACTGTAGGCAAGGACCTTCTCCAGAGAGCTAATCTAATGGTGCTCAGGTAGCAGTCACATTGTTGTTTAGTAGTTATTAGTTATTAATCTTTAAAAGGTCAATCTGGTGGATCTTAGAAAAGGATTCTGGCACATTTTTCATTGATTCATCTGCATGATCACTTGGAGTTTGGCAGCTACTGAGTAAGAATAGACAAATTTTCCAAGAAATTAAAGCTTGCATAATCAAACAATGAGCACTAGAGTGTGCTTCAAAGTTAAGTATATTTCTAATTTTTTTAGGGGAGGTTGGGGAAAGAGCCACAGGCAGGTTGGGGAAAGAGCCACATCCAGGATCTGTTCTTATGGGACTAAAATAGTGATTGTACCCTGTTGGCTATTGGATCCCTGGACTAATGGAGGTTATCTATAAGTCTGATATTCATTGTTATAAGTCCTTCTAGTTTAACTATAAGATAGAAAGAAAGAAGTTAGAAACTCTTTTATAAATTGCACTGTAGTTCTTTCTGTCTTAACGAACCATAGTGGCCAGCTACTGGAAAATGCTGTAGCTGGAACCTTCCAGAGGAATGTTAATGATTGGAGCCCCTTTTTATATCTAGCTCTTATTTCTATGGTATCATTTTAATATATCTTTTAGTTATACTTTTCTGTTGGATGTTTAAGACCAAGTTAAATTAAGACCTGTGTTAATTAAAATTAACCTCTTACTGTCTATCAAGGTCAGTTAAGTCTCTCCAAATCTTACTTTGGAAGCATATATAGAGCCTCTCAGCTCTACTGTCAGTGTTAGCTATCAGGATGTGTCACAACCTTGCTTGATCATATTGCTTTCTATGAAAGCATGGTAGACTTGTCCCTCTTGGTGACCTTCCTGAGAAACATGGTACATATTAATTCTTGTCTTCTAAAATCCAGCAATCTCCTTGCTCAAGAGGTTGAATGACTTACTAAAATTGTAAGATCTCACAGAAAGATTCCCTCATGTCCTTGGCACTTGTTGACATTGGCGGGCTACATCCAAGATATTGGCTGTCCTCTTAACCCAGTTACCATTTTAGTTCTAGTATCCAAACTTTAGTTGTTGAACAACCAGAAGAGAAGATCAGTGGCATTAGTACTGGAGACAGAGCAATGACCTTAACTATTATAATCTCACCTGAATAGTAAATACTTTTAAATATAAAGTAAAGCCTGAGGACTATTGTTCTTTACCAAATATGGTTGTTTTATTAGTTAAGTCCCTGCAGAATGCTAACAGAAAACAGTTATACAGTTTTAAAGAGAAAACTTGAGATCAAAAGCCACACATAGTATTTCAGCATGATAATCATTATATTATCTTTGAAACACATCTAAATTTCCATCTTATGATAGAATAGCCTTTTTAGTCAAACATGTCCATCTGATCACAAGACATTAAATGACACAAAGAAATTCTGTTATTCTTTAATAGGATGTCATGTAAGGAGAATGCATTGACCTATAAATGTACCTTAGAAGTTTATAATATCCAGTCTCTAATCTTAGTGTGTGATATTGTCCAGACTGTTAGGTGTCTGAGCATCCCTACATGTTCTGAAGCATCATACACATAAGCTTTAAAAAAAAAACTATAATCTGACTGATGGTCTCATGCTGGCTTGGCCTATTATCACAGGTAGCTGGAGCACAAGAGAGAGGCTGAGTCTAGAAAAAGTTTATAAACCATAAACAATCTTAGTTATCCATCTTAGAAGACCTGTGCACCTGGAATGCATGAATACATTTAATATACCTGGAATGCATGAATGCATTTAATATACCATGAGATTGGCGATAATAAATGTCATAGCTATATGGAAACCTGTGTCTCTTTAGTTTTGTACCAAGAGCATCTTTTAATAAAACCTTATTGTTTTACCCACAGGAAACTTAACTTTTTGATGATAACCAATAGTAAACATATTACAATAATATGCTTAGCACTGTTTATTGGGGTGTGTCTCCCATAAGGCTACAGAAATTATTGGGGTTCCATTAGTGAAACAAGACTGGAAGAAAATATTTCCAGGTAGCTGCTTATTTAATCACCATGGGGAATCCTTTCCAGCAATTTCCCTAAGCCTAAGAGATCCCCACTGCATTATCATAAGAAATTTTTGATGACCTGTGAGAGCCAGATAATAACAATTAATATATCATTTTTGACCAATGAAAGATTTGAGTTATTGTACCCAGACAACAATATGTATTGCATTTAAAAGCCAGTCTTAACATCATTTTGGTCAGTTGGCAACCTGGGTGGAAGGATGTCCTTAATTCTAATAACATCTATAAACCAACTTATAGGCAAATATTTTAAAAATCTAAAAAAGGCAAAAAGAAGAAAAATTGTTGAAGTCAAACAAAAACAGCTGTAAGTATTGTAACCAGTCACAAATTGAACAGATAGGCAGACAGACAGAGAGGCACACGTAAGATACCTGTTAATAGAATAGAGTGCACTCCGATGTATTTGGTCAAGTTAAAGTATGGAAATTCTTATACAGTGTTTAAATTTGTAACTGTAGATAGACTAGTCAGAACTTCTTGTAAGTCAGTATCAGAAGGAATAAAAACCTTTTACACTTGGGAAAGCAAAGACAGTTTATAAAATGGGCCCTAGGCTGATGGTTTATCTGATTAAAATATCCTGCTACATGGGCATTTCATATTGTTTTAATAACCATAGTTGTTGGATAGTCACAGCTGACAGCCAAACTGCTGTTCTAATAGCATTTAACAGACTGTTAAAGGCAGTTTAATACTTATTTACATTTAAGACTTATTAAACTCATAAGGTCCCCTAAAAATGTTTTGTTCTGTCAGTGGACTTATCTGTGCTATAAAAATTAGTCAGTCTGCCATGTGTTATAAAAACCTGTCAACATCACTTTTGAGAGGGAGAGAAGAGTTAATCTCCATTTCTGCCTAAGGATTAAAAGGCAGATAAATTTAGACTAAAACTTTTACATTTAATGTTTGAGAGTTTCAGGATTAAATCTAGAGTACCTTTTGTTAATATGGCCCAAAGATAAGTGAAGATCAGTTTCTGTATGGAAGGGTCCCAGGGAGAGGAAACTCACCATTCTGGAGACTTAGTCCTGAAATTCAGCAATCAGGGTGGACAGAATTGCTTTGGATTAAATGCTGTTTTAAACTGTGTTATTTCTAAGGAACAGAGCAGTGGAGAAGGGACAGAAGAATGATTTCAATTATGGCAGAAGAAATAAACCCTGCCGGGATTAGTGATCCACCCTGGGAAAGTTCCTGATTTTAATTGTTTAATTGCTAATTAAAACTCCTGATTTTAATTGCTCTTGCACTTGAGATAGTTAGGGTTTATTTCTTTCTTTTCTTTTCTTTTTTTTTTTTTTTTTTTTTTTTTTGTCTTTTTGAGACAGGGTCTTGCTAGTTAGTTCAGGCTGGCCGTGGTGATGCAGCCTGTAATCCCAGCACTTAGGAGGCTGAGGCAGGAAGATCATTATGAGTTTGAGACCAGCCTGGGCTACAAAGGGAGCTCAAGGCCAGCCTGAACTAACTAGCAAGACCCTGTCTCAAAAAGACAAAAAAAAAAAACAAAAACAAAAAAACCCAGAAATAAACCCTAACTATCTCAAGTGCAAGAGCAATTAAAAATCGGGAGTTTTAATCAGCAATTAAACAATTAAAACCACAAGATTTCCCAGGATGTATCACTAATCCTTAGCACAACATGTCTTTGAAACAAAAACCATGATTGAATCCAACTGCACTGTCAGACAGAAGATTAAATTGATAAAATAACCTAAATGAGTGCGTTTTCACCTTTTGAAAGAGAGTAAGAGGGAAAATGAATGTGTTCCAATTATATTGTTTAGGACTTACTTTCTAATAAATCAGTCTAAATCAAAAGTTCTAAAGTCCCAGCCTAGAAAAGAAATCTATCACTTATAGAGACAGGAAATAGTCTAGAAGAAATCTTCACCCTAGGACAAAGAGGCTTTTGAGGCATTTTGAATTCTCTATCTGGTCATGTAGGTAACTTCCCTTTGTAACAGTGCTGTAGACAGTTCTTCTGAGTGTTCGTCCTCTAGTTCTTCAACATTACCATTGTCTAGCTGCAAGGTTATGTATGTTCTCCTGGGCATTTTCTTCCAAAAAAGGCTAGTTTCACCACAGTTAAAAACTTGATGAGAGCAAAAGCTGTTTCTCTGTGTTATCTTTTTAAAGTGCTGTATGTAAGTTTCAGCAGCCCTTTGTCAGCACTGGCTGCTTCACCATGCCTATTTACTCTCTGAACCCCAGATCTTTTTTGTCCATTTCTTTTAGGATAGTAAATACCTCTTAGCCTTTTGATTATTTACATAGTGCAATGTGGCCCTCTCAATTGCCTCCTTCTGTCATGAATATGCTCAAAAAAGTGTTGTTGTGTCCACTTGTGGGCTTATAAGCAGCTGAACATTTTTCATGAGATCTTCCTTTAAATGAATTCCTGCTTGGTTGTGTGATGCTCCTTCAGTTCTTCAATCCTAAGCCCATAGAAGACTGGCTTCTCAGATACCTTGATTTCTTTGGACGTCCTATTTTTTTTCTCAATAGTATCTCTGATATATTTAATGCATGATTTTTATTTATTCTCTATCACTTTTTACTATATTTACATTTTGAGTGTTTCCATCTTTTTTCAGATATTATGAATTTGCTGTCACATTTATCTGGTTATGATAACATTCCTATATTTGCTTTCAATATATTTCTTCTGGGGCTTCCATCATCTCTTTTCCATCTACTTCTAAAAGCTTCTACTCTTTTGTTCATAATTAGACCTAAAAGAGAAGTTTCTTTGTTCCCACTTCTCTACCTTTCTGTGTCTCTGTCTTCTCAGATAAGACATGTCCATAGATAATACTAGGATCTATTTGCTTCTCTTTATAAATAGGTATCCTTTTCTTCAGTCATCTTTCAATTATCCATTTTTTATTTTATTGTAAAAAGAAGAAAGAATAGAACTTCAGAACAAAATAATAGGAGAGTAACAATAATTAATACATTGCATATTAGTTATCCATTTTTGTCTGTCTTTATCAAAGTGTCACTTACTGTTCTTACTTTTATTTCTAAATGGTCTCATAGTTCAATGTATTATTTCTTTTTCTAAAATGATAAAGTTGTGTCCACAATGTTACATATTTTTATTTTATTAATTTGTTTTGGAAATAAAAGAATGATGGCCTTATCAATGGATTGTATTGAAAAAATCCCATCACCAGAAATGATTGCTTGACATAGTCTACAGCCACTAGTATGATGTCTATTGATATAAAATATTTAGCTCCTTATCACTTTTCCCCCTACAAGTCGTTAACAGTTGAAAAACAATAAACAGAATTTTAAAATTTTAATGTACCTAGACTTGTAAGCCCCAGAACAACACACTGGTAAAACAAAGGTAAATTAAATTGTCTTTCATTTATTTTGTTTCTCAGCCTATCATACGTATGTAAATATGCTTATACACACACGGAGTATATATTGTAGAATACCTAATTTAGATGATAGACAATTTTCCTGACATAGAAAAGAGAAATGAATATAGTTAATCTTTTCGTTAATGTGCAATATGATAATCATGCTCTATTGTATACAGTATTTCTAAGCTATGTACAGCTTAGAAATACTGTATACAATATGGTAGGATAGGTGTATTAAGTGCATTTTCCTGTATACAATATGGTAGGATAGGTGTATTAAGTGCATTTTCCTTCCCATATTTTCAACTTACAATAGGTTTATTGGGACCCATCATAAGTCAAGAAGCATCTGCATGTCTTAGCTCCAATATTACCTTTTTGGTACTTACAACTATTTCTCATGCCTCATCTTCTCTTAGAGACCCTATCATTTCAGCTTGCCGATTATCATGTTAGCATTTACTGTATTGAGCACTTCTGATGTGCTAGGACTGTGTATTTTTTTCTGATTCTCACAGCAATAATTATCTTTACTGTATGAATGAGAAAATTGAGTCTAAGATTCAGTGCAGTTTCATGTTTTTGTAGCTATGTAGCTCTATTTCCACTGGAGATAAGTATCCCAATCACAGCGGAGAGATGATGACTCTGAGGGTGGTAGCTCACTCCTATGATCTCAGTGACTTGGGAGTTGAGGCAGGAAGATCATGAGTTCCAGGCCAGTCTGAACAACTTAGTGAGGTTCTCTCAAAAGAAAAAAGCAAATTGGAATTTGTAAAAAGAGACAATGACTTGAACTGGGGAAAGGAAATATAAAGCAGCAAGAATAAGTTCAAACACATGTAAAAATAAATTATATGGATTACAAGAGAAGAATCAATAGAGCTCTAGCTTCACATGGCTGTGTATAAAGTAGACCTAGGCCTGGCTTTCTGCTTCTCTTGTGAGATTTTGGGGGAGTGCTCAAACCTTCTACTCTTTTGATTCTTTATTGTTAGAAAGGATTGATGATACTATTTCTATCAAAAGATGGCTGAAAGAATCAAAGTGTCTTTCATGAGTAAAATTTCCAAACAGTTAGCTATTGTTATCAAGCAACTAATAAATAAGAGGCTCAGAGCTAAGCTGTGGGATCAGAAAGAGAAATATGACATGTCTTACCTCTACCACCCTCTCTTCCCTATACCTTTTAAGGAACTGAAAGTCTGGTGGGAAAGACAGTTTCTGACTATCAAGGGGTAGAGAGGAATGTACAGTGTTGTTACCTCTGTCTTTAAATGTGAAAAACTCGACATTGATTCAACTTTTGGGAAATACATGTGGCTAACAAAGCTGAGGGTAGATCAGCTGTCCTTTTCACTTCAGCTGTAGTGACATGCATACTTGAATGAGCAACTGAGGTTTATATTGGAGTGCCTATGAGAAAAGAAAACTATTATTTTCATTCTATAGTTTTTTTTTTCCTATTTGATCTTTCAAATACATAGAACACAATGTTGTTAAGTTACTTCTGACTCTGGAAATTTTATTCTATGGTGCAGCACTTCACTGGTGTCAGTAGAATTATATAGTTTAAGATATAAATTCCCTCAAGTCAAGGGAAGCAGACAACTCACAATCATAGAAGGTGTGCAGGACTGAGAACTGACTCTTATAATCAGTAGTCTGAGAGTGGGGTCTTTCAAAGAAAGTAAATATTTATTGAGTGTACAGGATTCAAAAATGGGAAAGGAAGACAGACCTTCACATAAAATGAAAGAAGTAGCTATGTGAACTAAATGCATTGACAGGTTATTTTATGATTTTGCATAGAGCATCACAGTTACATAGAAAAAAAGAACAGAAAGAGCAAGGAAAGTGGAGTTTGGGTTCTTCAGATTCAGAAGCCTTCCCATCTCTGTGTGTTTCAGCAAACTGGGTCAAATTAAGTAAATATGGTTTATCCTTTGCTCATGGCTCTGCTAGTACGCACGATGCACATCACTGCTTCCTTCACAGCCTTTTGTAATTATGACTGGATTGAGGTCCTTGCTCAAATACTGCCAGTTCGGCTCTCCCAGTAGTACGTCAGGCTGGCCTGTCAGGCTCTGCTGGCTGCAGTGGCTTCCCAGCTGCCTCTGGCTGTCTCTGTGAAACCTGAGGTACTGTTTTGACTTCCCTGCATGTGATTCCCTATCTTGGCTCACAGTGCAGCTGCTCTGTAATATGCTGCCATCCAGCCTGCCACAAGGAAGACTCTGCCTTTTCTGCTTGTCATTCCATGTTATGCATCCAATGTGACACATCAGGCCACATGCAGATCCCAGTATCAGCCCATGAAACACCACGCAGGAGTTCTGGAGAAGAAAAGGCTCCAGAAGGGGTGTGACCTCTCTCATCCTCCCAGGCTGGCTCTGGGTACTGCCTTTTAGTTGCTAATTCAAGATGCAGACTGACCAGGCTCTGGGCCACGCACATAAGGCCAGCACACATTTTTCATGCTACAATTCTCATACATCCAAATACTTTAGAAGGTCCATGGAGATTTATATCCAGAGATTCCACCTGTAGTGGAGTAGTACGGGTTTCTCTTCCTGACAAAGACAGCAGAAGGGGATGCCCTTCCCATTGCAGAAACACAAGCAAGATGCTCAGGTCAGTGAATATACCTGAGAACTCTTGAACATGACTGGTGAAGCAATCTAGAGCTCATATTTTACAGAGAGACAGAATGGAACTAAAGTCGTCTTAACAGAAGTGTGAATGAAAGCCTGCTATGTGGCATCTGGTCTTTAGTTTATAATATATTGAAGGCAAAAGACTTATTAAATCATCCTTGAGAAAGTTGTGAAATAAGAACGGCATGGCATGAACTGAAGAACATCCGCAGGTGGATACTGTTTTATGAAGGATATGAACTAGATTCGAAAGAAAATGGTTATCAGTGCCTAGTAAATACTTCTTAAGTAAGAGAAGTGGAAAGTTTCCACCAGAACTCCATTCATTATCATTTATATTTTCCTTAGCTATAATGAAGCATAAAGTAATTACAACACCTCTGTGACTTTATTTTCTCATAGATTAGGTTGATATCTTCATAAAAACTCCAGTTTAAGGACCCTGTCAAGTTATATTACAGATAAGACATCTGTACAAGGCAGACTTTACCTGTTACTGCAATTAATTGATTGTGTAAGTATTTATTGAACAACTCTATGTAGTTGATATGTACCAGTGAATCATGTATCAAAAATTATGTATCAAAATTTACATTGGGTTTAATTAGGGAGCTGTGGGGCTTACCAGGCATACCTGTGTGCTCTGTCTCACCAGAGTTAATTCTTCCAGAGAAAAGTAGGACAGTAGGGAGGAAGATTAAGAGGCAGAAGACAGAAGGCAGTGGGGTGATGGAGAAGAAGGAAGTTTGAGCAAACAAGAAGGAAATCACATCTAAAAGTAGTAAACCGAAAAGCACTTATTAGCCTCACACTTTCTATATTTTAGGCTCTTTTGTTTTATTTCTTTCTCCGCTCCCCTTTCAAGGCCTCAATTAGGCCTTGAGAAAGGAGTCAAACTGTAAAACTTTCCGCTTAATCACCTATAGCGAATGCTCATTTAAAGATTGTCTTTTTGTACCAGACAAGGAGTAGCAATGCTTTTAGCAAAAGGAGTGGAATGAGAAAGAAATTGCCTAATCAGCCCTGCTCATGCAGTGCTGAGTGAGAAAGATTATTGAATTTTCAGTCACTGCAGAATTTTAATGAAGCTCCATCTTGCTGGAAAATCCAGCCTTTTGTCAATAGAGTTCAATAACTTGACCACCCATGTAATAAGATGTACCAGTTGAAATCTTTCACTCTGCAAAAGGCAGAAGTGTGCCCAAAGAATCCTGGAGATGAGGAAATATTTTTTTATGAGTGTGTGTTTGGCATCAAAGCTAAAGCCCTGGAGGTCAGAATAAAATGCTATGATATGAATAGCGCTTCTCTATTTATAGCACAGCCCTAGTTAAATAATATTTGTAAGGATACAATAATATTAGACATAATTATGCATCAGGCATTCAGCTATGAGTTATATATAGCATCATTCTTCATCTACTCTTACAAATCTAGGAGGTAACAACTCTCATTATTTTCCCATGTACCTGAGAAAACTGAGGTTTAGTGTGATAGAGTAGCCCCTTTGCCTAACGGTATCCTAATCCCTGATACCCAAGAATATAATACCTCATTCAATATCAAGGACTTTGCAAGTGTGGGTAAGGACATTTAGGTGGCGAGATCATTTATGTGGGTTAGGTGCTTCACAAAAGTCATTTTAAGGGGGAAGAAATGGAGTCAGAATCACAGGACAGCTGAAGGTGGATGCAGAGGTGGAGAGCTTTGGGAAGGCATTTTGAGACATGTGACCTCTCCATTTAGGTACAGGACAGGAACTGAATTCTCCCCTCCACAGACGCTCTAAAAGGCACCAGCCTTACCAACAGCTTGACTTTAACCAAATGAAACTGATTTTAGATTTACGATCTTCAGAAATGTAAGGGATATATGTGGGGTTTTTTAAACCACCAAAATTGTAGCCACCAAACTTTTTTACAGCAATAAGAGGAAATGAATGTACTTAATCAGAGCAGATAATTTGTACAAGGTAATATATTCAGCAATGGTGGAGTTGTGCAACTGCAGGCATTTTGGGAGATGCTACTTTACTCTTGTCAGTGCTGTCCGTGCACCATAGGGCAAGCAGTAGCATCCTTGATCTCTGCTCACAAAATTCCTGTGGTACCTCTTTTGCGTCTGCTGAACTTAGGGGCTTACCTGGTGGTATAACCCTGATTCTCAACCTTGCAGGTCCTAAAACACTTATCATCTGCTCTCCAGAGATGAATATTGTTGTTCCTGATCAGTTAATGTGATAATTGGACAAACAGTTACCAAGATACACTCAAGCGGTTCACCTGGTCCCACTGTGTAAGAACGGGATCACCTTTTCCTGATGATCTGGGCCAGTTGTCCTTGCCAAGATGTTTTTCCACTTTTTCAGTCTTCAGGTCTCTAGCTTCAAGGAGCCCAAAGGGCCCAGATTTCAGCCACACCTATAATTCAGTAAGATCTAGTTCAATTTGGGGACCAGAGTCTTTTTAAAGCATACAGATCTGGCTTAAATCTCCTCAGTGGATTACTCAAATTAGCTATAAATTCGACTATACCTCATACCATTCCTTGGTTCCTAGACCCATTTATTTTACCTTTTGGGGGCATACTATCTGAACATAATGTATGAGCTTTGTCATAGAGAATGACCTCTCATCTACTCTGAGTATTTCTCCCAAGCTATTGCTTTTGATGCAGTTTCAGCTGGCTCCTTGATATATATCTGGAACTTTTCAGGAAAGAAAATCCTTCGGCCATGACTTTTCCAGAATAGCAGTGGTAACTGAGCAAGCTGATGTGTAAACTAGCTATCATTGTTTCTTGGGATGCCTAACAAGATATTGAGCTCTAGGGCTCAAGTTTTCTTGGTTGTTGAGAATAATACTTATTTAAAAATCCTGGGTAAGTGTTGTTCATTTTCTGAATATTTGTTTTCATAGTTGGGTTTTGTTATAAGTAATTTCACATGGTGTTACCTTTTTACAATATGCTTTCTAAAATGAATTAAAACAGCATTTTTCAAGGGGAAAAATACCACGTGGAAAAATTAAGTCTTTATGCCACACTAATTTATTAGATTAGCAGCTGTAGAATTTTACATTTACAAAAAAAGAAAATTATCCTGGGAGCTTGGTGTTCTTACCACCAGTTTATTGTTCCCTGTTGATTAAAATGTACCACGTTGTGCTGTTTTCTTCTAGATATTTCCAAAACTGAGTAGCAGAAGTTCTATGGGAGAGATATAAACAAACGCCCAGATTCAAGGGCTAGCAATGACTATGGTGCAAATAATGAAGCTTTAATTTTGATTACTATTGAAAATATTATGAGCACAACAATTACTTAAAATGTATCATTTTGTTCAGTAGTAAGATAAGAACCATTCATGTTATTCATTATGCTAATAGTGTGACTAAATGATACTTTAAGAATATCAGTATTGTAATAATGTCACAGTAAATTACTTAGTAGATATAGAAGTGATTAAAAGATACCATGGATATTTAAATTAACAAAAACTGTTGCAGTAAAGGCATATTGCCAAGAACAATAGGATAAGTATATTCAAAGTGAAGGGGAACATTTTTATTATTTTAAGGAGGATTGATGGCAGTATGTCTTCTCTTGTGATAATTTTTTGTTTAAATATTAACTATATGTTTAAGATCATGCTTCACTGATAAATGTTTGTTATTATTTCTGTCAAATAAAAATATTATATTATGTTCAGTGGGTCTGGAACTATATGACTGCTGGCTCTTTCCCAAAGTCAAAATGACCATGAAAGGTAAATGCTTTAATCTACACAGGCACTGAGGCAGCCATAGCAGCTCAGCTAAAGACGTTCATGTAAAAGCACTTCCGGAACTACTTCACAAAGTGGCAAGAATGATGGGCTCAGTACGTTCCAAGGGAGGAAGAGTACTTGAGGAGGATGAATGGCGATGTCTTTTATTATAAAAATTTTTTAAAAGATTAATCTTGTGTCATGTTTTTGATCACATCTAGTAAAATGGAGACTGTGAGATAGTTAGCTATTATAGTGATCCAGGCTGCAGTTAATGTGCTGAACCAGAACAACAGCAGCAGAGACTGCTACAGACACTTTCAGGTGGGTGATTTGCTGACAAGAAGAAAAGTTGATGCAAAATCTTCCAAGTTTTTAAGCCTGAATAACTAGATGAGTAGTAGTTGCTTCTTGGAAACTAAAGAATTGATAAGGGAATAGGAACAGTTGCTAGTAGAACTGTAAAATCACTGCTGTTCATTAAGCCAAAAGTGATGGGTGGCTATGGCAAAACACAATGGAATATTTTTCCAAAGCTTCTATATTCAAGACAGTCATGCTGGCAAATTTTTTTTCACTCAGCAATTGCAACACTTTGTATTTCTGTGTCTTTGATAACTTACTTAAGTGTTAAGCAGATCAGAGTACAATGTAACACATCTCCCAGTGGAATACTATTTTAAATGAACAAGGATTCAGTTACTGATTTCTAAATTCAAGTCATCAGAATTTCCTTGAGATTAAAGTGTCTGCTGTTAAGAGCATACTACTATCATAGAAGTGTTATGTTATTTATCATTTATATGTTCCAGTGAGTTTCTAATGAAAATGGAGGAGACCCATAAGAAACCAAGAAATTCATCTAAATCTTCAGCTTCTACACAGTCTAGCAATTGCTAACCTAGGTAAAGATTGTTGTTTAACTGTGATAAACATAGAAAAAGAAAAGATTTAAGCTTGTGAAGCTTTTTTTTTTTTTTTTTCATCTTTTTGAGACGGTCTCACTATGCAATTCAGGCTGGCCTTGACCTCACTTTGTAGCCCAGGCTGGCCTTGAACTTGCAACAATCCTCCTGTCTCAGCCTCCCAAGTGCTGGGATTACAGGGATGTGCCATGCCCAGCTGAACTTGTGGTTTTGTCTGCAATATGCATTAAAGTGTACTTAAAATAATAATGTACATGGATTGATAATATAGATAGTATGCTAGTGATAGCTAGTTCTGTGAAAATCAGCTGAGTTTTTCTTTTTCTTCTTTTTCTTGGCAGAAGAAGAATGTATTTGTGCATATCTTGCTCTTCTGGAACCAAGACCATCTTTTTTTTTCCCTTCCATAAATCCTGGGTTCAAGATACTGTCTTCGTCTGCTCAAGGCTAAGAGGATTCTAGGACAGGAGTCTTCCATTTCTGAAACTGGAATAATCTTGGCCAAACTAAGAAGAACTGGTCACCTTGAGCTTCTGTGTGAGAAGTAAGTCAAACTCTCAGAGCTACCTATGTGGGCTTGAAGATGATGAATCATTTTCGTCTGAACCAGTATGGTCCCTGGGAGTCTTGTTGCCAGCCAAAGACTGACACTGGGTTCCCGTCTCTCTACAGTGGTGGTGACCTTGGACAGCCCACATGCAAGCAAGAAAGGTTGTATCTCTTGTGTCACAGGTTGAGTCAGGTGATCTGGACTATGTTTCCATAAACCAGTTTATGATACACTAAATTTTGGTGAATTGCCTTTTATTCTGCATGGTTTTAACTGCTTAGGCTAAATCAACATGTGTACACTGAGAAATGCAGAAGAAAGGGTTTTTATGTTTTCAATAATGTAAGAAATAAAAATTCAACTCTGGATCATGAGGAGAAAAGAAAATTTGCTTCGTAAGTCACTGGAGTATTTTAAGCAAAAACAGGAGTAAGTATATTTCAGGGTCAGCTAGAACTTAGCTGTTTAATGCTTTGGAATGTCAGTAGCACACCTTTACTTGTTACAGCGCACAACTTCGCCTTCTGTCCTACAGGGGAGACTTCATCACATGAATCAGAGGTTCTGGCACACTTAAAGTAGAAAATTAAACATCCCCTGTTCAAAGAAACCCCTCCCCCACGCAGCTCTATTGCCACAAAGGAGTATGTTTTGAAATTCCTTCATGGGAGTAGTATCCCATTCTCTTTTACTAATATAACAAATCTGAAATTAAGAGAAATGTATAAGAATCAAGTTATCTTATCTCATATATTTATTTCTGGGGAACTATGAGTTAAATGACAATAATAAAAAGGGGCAAAAAAGGAACCCGAAGCAAAATACAAGTTAGATTTTCAATAGGGAATAAACAGATGTGTTTGATTGCATTTGTTCACTCACTTTAATATATTAGCAGAGCAAAGCTAACCTAAATGAACCTCTTTTTGCACGGGCAGGTGTGGTTGTTATTCTCATCAGATTATTACAAATATTACTGATGATTTTATGCTAATAAGGAAACTCATTTAAAGATAACAATATGCAATATATTAACCATGGTTACCCTTCTATTATCTTGTTTTGAAATTTTGTTTTATTTCTTTCTCTTTTCAAAAAAGAAATATTCCCTAAAAGGATTGTGTTTTAATAAATTCTGCTCTTAATTTGTTTTTGCTCAAATCCAAGTGTATAAACAACACCAGTTCTATGAATATCTTGTTTAAGTAAGCTTTGCTAGATCCAGCCATCTGGAAACAAAGGTGCTCAGGTGCCTTGTACTTGGAGGATAGTAGTTATTATTTTATGTGGATAAATAGTCTTTTTGATCATTGAAAAGTAGATTAAAACTTCATGCCATTTTTTGCAAGGAATTTGAAAGATTTTCTTAGCTGCTATCACAGTTCTCTCTGTTGCTCGCTGTCTGTCTGTCTGTCTGTCTCTCTTTCTCTTTCTCTCTCTTTCATCCTAAGATACTGAAATATTTGAAATTTATCCAGGATTTAGAGTATAAATTATATACTATACAGGCTGCCTGACCTTTAAATTCTGAACCTTCTACTTTTTAACCATGTTACTGGGCTAGTTGTTTACATTTAAAAATGGTTCACCTCATATTTAAGATGAAACTATTAAGATCCTTTTATAGGATTACTATGATATGATAAATAAGGTCACATTGCTACATCCTTAACAGTGCCTGAAACACAGTGAGGCACCCAATGAATGTTAGCAATTGTTAGCTATTGCTTTTGGGAGCTATTGCTTCACTTTCTGTTGATCTTCGATCACAGACACAAAGACTTGTCTATTTTTATTTATAGCTTGTAATAAAATAAATATTGAAGGGAGAAGACAACTGTTGTTTTCCCTATAGTTGTAAACCAAGTTATCTGATAATACATACCAGTCAGTAGAATATACAACTCTTTCTAATTCTAAGATTAGGAATTAACAAATACACTTGGAGTGCAAAAAGTAAATAAAACACTATGATGATAACAAGAACCACCTGTAACAGGCATCATAATTTCTCATACACTAGGTTTGGGATCATTGGTCAAACAAAAATTTAAGAAGAGCTTCATCATAGGGGTATACGTTTCTGTTGCTCTTGTTAAAGAAATTTAAAGGGTTTTTGTAGAACATCCCACTGACTTTTCTGCTTGCTGACAACCACTGATGACAAGTAAGATACTAGGCTAATTTTCAACATGCCTATGTCATGCAGCAAATAGGCTCTTTGTGTTGTGGAAATTATATAACAATATTAATTTTTCTTGATATTAGAATTCCTGGGCCTTATAGAAAGCAGATGTAATCTCTAGGTCTTATCTGCTCAAATTTTTATTCAAAGCATTTTGCAGAAAACAGTTTTAGTTGTCCAAACTGAGAGAAAGTAGAAGTCAGGCAAACATAGCATCTGTTTTATTGCTGTACAGTGAGGCTACATAAGAGTCCAGCTAAGCAGGAGACAAACCCTGATTCCAGCTCTCTCTGCACTGGGAATTGCAGGTAGACTGAACGCAATTACTTTCTTTGGCATTAGGCCAAGGTGTCTGGGTTATGAGCATCTCGTTTTGGACAATTTGTGCTGTGGGATCATTAATGGCAAAACGTGCTCAGTGCCCAATTCTTGATGTTTCACAGAAATAAGAAAGAAAGAAACTTGAGGAAAGTATCGTACACATCACTGTATTTCCAGATAGAATAGGGAATAGCTCAGTATTGCCTGTAGTGTCAAGCTGATCTGTGGAAGAGACATTTAGATGATGAGTGTTAGCAGATGGAGTCATTAATATTCACTATTCATCCCTCACCTAGGTTCAAAGGAATGTACCAACTTATAAACAGTGCTAAATAAGACATTTGACAATGGGAGAGAACTGAAGTCATAGGTGTTTTCAGACATTAGAGGTAAGTATATGATATCACTTTGGAAAGGAATTTGGTTTTTGTTTTGTGGCTGCTAAACCTCACCAAAATGTATGACTTTTTCTTATTTTACTTTGTTGCGTGTAGTACATTATGTGTACTCATGATATTGAGGAAAAAATGAGTACAAATGAGAACATCAGTAATGATTTATTCCTGATTAGGAAAATCAAACTGAAATCCATTGAGTGGTTCCTTGTATTAAGACCACAGCAAACAATCTAAAGAGGCATGTTTTCTCACAAGAGATTAAATTTTCAAACAAGCCTGCATGCCTTGGCTTGTGCTATGCTCTTTACACAATTCCAACATTCAGATCTACCTTGAAATGCCTTAAAAAATTGTAAGTATATTAGTTCAACAAATATAGAAGGTTGCCATTGTTTTAATGACAAGAAAAACGGAGTTCCTGTGTTGAAATTCAAACATCATAAATGGAAAGTCGCATAAATACCCCACTCACTAAAAACAAAGATCATATCCTAAAATGTCAACCACAGTGTTCAAAACTTTATCCTTAAAAAGTAGAAAATGCTTCGAAGTGAGGTGCCACGACTTAAAATGGAAAGTTCAGGTTATGGGAGTTAGGACAGATGAACCTGGAGGGATGGACTGGAGATCTCTTTTGGGAAGAAGGAGGAAGTTTATTGTTTCAGGCAGAAATCAAAAACAAAACAATCAAGCATGTTTAGGTATTTAGAGAAAATATAGTCATCCAATATACCTTCTAAAGATGACTGGCAGAGCAAGGTAGATTAGAAAACATTTAGAACTAAATGGATGTAATTTGTTAAATGTAAAAAATATGGCTATTTTTAGTAGGAGTGTTAGGAAAGCTTTCTGGTCAAGTTTTCCCATTAGCTACAATAGTCAGTCTTTTTTTTTTTTTTTTTTGGTATAGAGTTTTTGTTGTCGTTGCTAATCCAGTAGTACGTTTACCTGGACGAATCCTGTCTGTAAAGGACATTGTTCCCATTGCTTCTCTTCTGTCATCCACATACTAGGAAATGAATTTATGGTAACATTTTCTCCAGAAAACTTAAAATTATCAAAATGTTGATATACACTTTGACCTTTGTTTTTTTGTGATTTCTCTTACAATTTATTTGTAATTAACAAGGCAACAATTTGAAGCCATCAGTTTTATGAGCAGAAATCCATGCAATAACTAGTTAGAGCATTAGTTTAAAAGCCTTGGGTATAGAGCATTCTCATTCTTTCCATTTTAACCAACTCAACAGTTGTCCAGTTATGAAAATTTTCAGCAAAATAAAGATAAGTACTCATAAATTAAACTTGTGCTTCTTTAAATTTCCTTTTTTTTTTTTTTTTTTTTTGAGACAAGGTCTCACTCTGCAGTTCAGGCTGGCCTTCAGCTCACTTTGTAGCCCACGCTGGTCTGGAGCTCACAACAATCCTCCTCCATCAGCCTCCGGAGTGCTGGGATTACAGGTGTACACCACCATGTCCAGTTTAACTTTTGGCACTTAGCTTTATGCTGGGTGAAATAAATGTAGGTGCTCCACAGTAAATGACAAAATGGTAAAGGAGAAAAAGGTTAAAGGCACCAAGAAATGACCTCTTAATGGGGCACAAGTGTACTTGAGACCAAGAATTTCACACAGGAACTCCCTGTCTGTAGTCACCGGTGGCATGATAAAGTGGTGTGCTTTACTACTGGACATGCCTTAGTGTAGCTGAAATTTAGCAAAATATATTTTCATATTTTGTAATTTGAAAAAGAAAGATAAAAAGGAAGAGAGCTCATTTTGATTGAAAGTTGTTTAATCAGAATAATGTTGTATGCCATATATTGGTTAGAAGTTACTTTATGTAAGAAAGGAGGAACGCTGTAATTGGATTATCACCATATTTCAGGCACTTACTTTGCCAAAGACTGTATGAGTATTATTTCATTTCATTTTCACCATCATTCCAGGAAGTGTTAGCAAAATTATTTAAATAAAGTTAAGACAGTTGAGTGTCTTGAAATTTAGTAGCATCTCAATAAATATTTATTAAAATAAAGCAATTTATACTTCTAATCTTCAAAAATTTAAATACCTATGTAAAATAATGTCACCATGCTTCTTACTTGTTATTTAATCAGACAATGCCATGATATGCTGTATCATAAACTAGTTAGTTATTATTTCATCTAAGGAAATAATTATCACTATAATTGAACTCTCAACACCTTTCACTGTGGTAAGGAATTTGTGACATTATTTCATAACCTCATCACTATTATTTTGGGACAAGTTATCAGTCTGATTTCATAGCAGATGAAATTAAAGCTTTAATTGACTTGCTGATGATCATGAACTAAGACACATCCCTGGAAACTGCAAGGCCTGGGCAAAGGTATAAATAAAAGGTTTCATGCCAAATAATGATATGTGTAGTAATTATATTCAAGCTATCAAAGTGACAAATAACTATATTTTGCTACTCTCTCTTTACATATGTACTCTCAACAGTAAAATTAAAAATATATTAGAATTATATTTTTATAACACTGAGTTTACAAATTATTAGATGATTAAGTTTAATTATTCTTTTGTATATTTGAACATTCTACCTACAGAACAAAAGAATATTAGAGTGGGCCATAAGAAAATAAAAAGTATTATAGTTTAGAAAAAAGTTTATAAAATTATTATTAGGTATATTTATTCCTTAAATGTATTTTTTGTCTTCATTTCAACAGGATAATTATGCAGTTATGAAAATATTTTAGACTTAATTTGGGTTTTATCAATTTTAGTAATGAAAAAGGTTAAAAATTTTAAAATTGTGTTCAAAGTATGCAATATGAATATATTTTATCAAAATTCAAATGTGCACTGAATATATTTTTATAAAAAATGTAAGTTAAAAAATTGGAACAGTCTGAGTATTGTGATTCAAGAGTATTTATCTCATCTAAAATATTTTAATTAAAATATTAAAGAGCCAAGGACAAAATATATTTAAAGAATACTAAAATAATTTAGATAATGCTAAATGTTTGCTTTTTCTGTTAAAACTTAATAATATGTCATCAGATGTTATTATTAAAAATTCTGACTTCAAATGCAGAATATTCATTTAAGTGCCTAGGTAAAACTATGACACAATGTTTTTTGTCTGTTATCACAGCATACACATGCACATATATGCATAAATGTACAAATCAGACAATATGAATTGTGTAATGTTAAATCTTATGAAATGCTCCTCAGCTACCACAAAGCTGTTTCAGAACCTGCTTTAATTAGTAAGTGTCTTTGGGGCCATTTGTTTCAGTACAACTTGGAAATGACACTTCATTATGTGAGAACTTATTGCATGTATGCTATCTGAGAGGAACATTTGACAAGTCAATTAATTTGTTTTTTCTTTTATCTAAAAGTCTCTGCTGTGGTTCCAATCCTCTCTACTCCAAAGTAATGTTCTATGTCCCAAGTGACAACCAGCAAATGTCCATGGCATTCCAATGGAGCTGACTCTCCCTTTGAAGGCACCGCAAAAGAGGTGAAGACACATTTCCCTGGTTCTTTAACCATATTCATAGCTAGGGAGCGAAGATATTGTGGATTCCATGCCAGTGACATAGTTCTAAGTGACAGAGCACAAAGTCCTAAGTAACAGAAGCACCAGGAATAATTTGGTAAATGTAGTTTGGATGTTTTGGATATGCAAAATCCTTCACTGTGCAGATACAGATCGCTGGGTAGTCAGTTGCTTCTTTTCTGGACCTGTGGTGAGAATGACACAACTAGGTAGTAGTCCAATTGACACTGTAATGCGGACCTTGCTTCTACTTTGTGCTAGGATTTTCTTTAGGACCTCTGATGTGAGGTAGCCTTTGGGAGCCTGGCTGGAAGGGAGCGGGGAATACTGACTGGGCTTCTCTTGAAAGTGTGAAGAAAATGTAACATTAAAGTCCACATTAAACATCTCTCAAAGCCTCCTTCAGATTAGTGAAAGGCACAGTTAGTGCTTATGTTGTTTGATCAATTTAGCATGCCTATATCTGGTAATCTGAGCAACTGCTTTGAAGATAACAATATACAATATAATAACATGTTAATTTCCTGTCATCTTGTTTTGAAATTCTGTGTCTTTTTTTATTGCTTTTTTCTCTTTAAAATAAACAACAAAAACAAAAAAAATGAAAGGGCAGCAGATAAGGACAAGTAAATAAGCTTTTCAATTTCTATTTACTGAATTCATTTAACAAGTAAAAGCTGAGATTGTACTTAACCAAAAAGCTGCTTAAGAAAACAGATTCTCATTTCCTTGAGCACAAGTTGTACAAAAACGGACAGCGTGGACTGCTTTCTGGCATATAGAGGACCCTCATCAACACCTACAAGCAAAAGAGGAAGTCTTACCAATTAGTATAGCATTCCTGTGTGTGTCACATGATGCTATAAACAAAGATAGCAGATCAAAAAGCATTTCTGTCACCGAAGAGAATGTGATTATCATGTACAAGTAGTTGAATTCATAGTAAGTGTTGGTAGCTTCTCAAGGCAAAGTCTTTGTAGCTTTAAGATTTTCTTTCAAAATGGAGTTGGTCACAGGGGCAGATGCCTGTAATCCAAGAACTCTGGGAGACAGGCAGGAGGACTGCAAGTTCAAGCCCAGTTTAACCAAGGGAGAGACTTAGTGAGACTCTATCTTCAAAAAACAGACAAAAAAATAAACACAACATAAAAACACCCTCCAAAACCAAAGGGCTAAGGATGTGGCTCAGTGCAAAGACACTGCTCGAATTCCCAGTATGAAAAAAAAGAGAATTTTTCAAAATAATATCCTGTAGTCTGTGTAGCTAGTATGCACTAATATTACAAAAGACTGTCTTCTGTAGTTGTCAAATTTCCAGGGGAAAGAGTTGATAAGGAAGATATCAATATAAATTTTTTTTCCTTATCCTCCTAACGAGTCTGTACAGCATTGAGGGTGGCTCCACAGGGACATAACTATCACAAAGCCATTATAATAGACAAGTTATATGGCATGGGCGAGGGGTAACAGCTGCCTCTATAGTTTTCCCAGACATTTTTGCTCATTCAGAGAACCAAAAGTGTCTGTTTCACCAGACTGTTTGATATGAATACACGGTCAGAATTCAGACAAGAAATCTAGTGTCTGTAAGCATTTTTCAAAACAAACAAAACCATCCACTTGCAATTCCTTCCATGCTCCTGGCAACTTCCCATCTTAATTGTTAAGAAGATGACTGTCACAGTTTGTGTCTGGGTGCCCCCTCCAAAGCCTCATGTGGTCATAGGGAGCAGTCTTTTCAGAGGTGCCTGAATCAAGAGCTGTGATTGATTCATGGTCTAATGCTGGGATTAAGGGTGTGAGTGCTACACTAGTCCTAGGGTGGGTAACCTGCATAAAATATAAGGGAGGCTAGGGGCTTGGTCTTCCCTTCTGTCTTGTTGCTTTTGGTATCTCCTGCTGCCACAAACTGTGGCCCCTCTGCCATATGTTGCCCTGCCTTGGAGGCAACTGATTATGGACTGAAACCGCTATAAAATATGGGCCAAATAAACCTTTTCTACTTTAACTTTGGGTGTTGGCTATTTTGTCTCAGCAATGAAAGAAAAGTAACTAAGATGATTACATTATTCCAATATCAGTCTTACAGCTTTGGCTATTACACTTCAGTTTATGTGAAAATTGCTTGAATTCTATTATGGATGTTTTACCTGGCTTTTTATGCACCTGTGGCATAAATAAATAAATGTTTTCATGAACAGTTGGAGAGACCTTTGTTCTTCCTCAATGGGGAGTGAGTCCATGGAACATATGTTTGAGTAAAAAGCAACTTTTCATGGGCTGTGGTCCAATACTGTCACATGACAAAATAAAGAGAGACAAGAAAGGCTAAGTGCTTTCTGTAGTATATGTTGAGCTAGGATCACTTTGGAATAAAGCTGTCATCTCTAAAATCATAAAGTGAACTGAAGGCTGAAAACTCCTATGGGCCGTGTTAGTGCTTCTTACTTGCTCTGGGTTACTCTTGTTTCCCTAGGGCCTTGTACTTTTGTTTCTGTCTCTATGGGAATCCACAGGGGATGGTCTCTTCACCTTCCCTGGAGCTTTCTCTTGCTTTTAGACTACTATTCTTTCCCACACTGTTTTCTGTAGCTTCAAAATTGACAATGATTTCTTCTGTACTTTTCTAAATCTCTGCAACTTCTGAAGGTACTAGTCAGATAGATACATTTATAGTAAGGACATAAAAACCAATCACTGCCAGAAAGTTTCAAATATCCTATCAAATATCTACATTTTGATAGAAGACCAGTGTCTCTCCTTAGGAGATAAACAGAGAATATAAGAATAGGGGTAAGAACATGAAGTTAATGTCCAATTGACATGCATTTCTGTAATTATGCATACCTGATTATTAAATTATACATACAATAAAACCTTAGTTTGCAAGCATAATTCATTCTGTAAACATGCTTGCTATCCAAAGCACTTATATATAGAAGTGAATTTTTCCATAAGAAATAATGAAACTCAGATGATTCATTCCATGAACTGAAAATATGCATATAAAATGACTACAATACTATAATACAAAATAATAAAGAAAATACAAAAAATTTTTAAAAATTAACCTACAGTTGTCATTGAAAACCTTTGTGGCTGATGTACGGGAGTCAAGAAAGAGGAGGGTTATTGTGTGGGATGATTTTTCACTATCACTAATGGAATCACTGATGTCTATTGACTCAGTGGAATCTTTTCTTTTTCGTGAAACATTAACAATGAGCCTATCCAATGACACTTGCTTTTGTCTCCTTTTTTAGGATTTTGCAGAAATGTGACATTGTATTAACATTATACAGATTCATCCCTCACACTGCTACAGCTTATTTGAGTGGTGCTCTTGTACAAAATTTTGTGCTCTTTCTCACATTTTACGTGTCTCCCTAATCTCATTTGAAGTGAGGGATGCCCCCACCTTTTTCTTTCCTCTGCAGATTAGAGATTAGATCTTCTCCATAACCTCTTGCTGTTGGGAAAAGATCACCCACAATTCCACAGCAAGAGAGAGAAAAGAACCATTGGTTCAGTCGTGGTCATGTGACGGTTGGCATCACTTATTATTCATATTGCAAGACATCACTCATTTATCAAGTTAAAATTTATTAGAAATGTTTGCTTGTCTTGTAGGACACTCACCAAACAGGTTACAATCCGGGGTTTTATGGTAGCTACTGTGCTGGTAGGGGTTCAGTCATTTTTAATAAGCATTTTATGTTTACATCAAAAACAACCATATAGGCAAATATACTCACACCAGGTGGACAATTACAATTTCAATTTAATGGTCCATAGTTAAGAAAATGAGCCAAGGCAAGCAGCTCCTGAGCTTGCTACTCAACAAAGTAAGCTTGTCATTACAGTGGGTCCCTCCAGTGTGGGAAGAATATATCAGGTAAGGTAAGCCATGGCAGGTATCACTGTATCTGAATTACTTGGGACGTGGAACTCCATATACATATACATATTCATAAGTGACATTAATTCTTCACACCAGTGATTACCTCTAGGAAGAAATTTTCCTTTATGCCTCAAAAGCAGGCCCTTAAAAAAAAAGTAGGCCTTTGCCAAGTTACTCTGTTTTGCTCATTATCATCATAATGATTTTGATTGAGTTTCATTTCACAGAGAATTCCACTTTCAATAGAAAGTTGAAAATTCATACAAAATGTTTCTGTCCGTTAAGATGAAACTTTCACATTCAAACACATATTGTGAAATCTTTCTACTACTTACAGAAAGGTATTTTTGTTTTCTTTAGCTTTTAAAACTTATCTTCTAAACATAAACATTAATAAAAAAGGGAAAAAAGATCCTGCTGTTTCTGTGACACTCAAATTAAACTGATGAATCTTTTAGAAAAATAAAAAGGAAAATTTTAGAGAGTTTTATGCTATCTTCAGGCTGAAGTATTCAGTTCTGATTCCAGTGTCTGAAGGGAAAATCCTGACTGTAAGCAGAGTTATTAAAGAGAGTTTCCTCCTCTTCACCACATGAAAGAACCTTTCAGGAGGGCTCTGTTTTCTACTAATAAAGGGCTATTTACTAAAGCCTCCTAGGTATTTGCACATGACTCGGGCTGTGGAAGAGCCCCACAAATTCAACAAAATTGCAGATGCCTGCATACATCTATTTCTTAAAAGAAAAATTCAAAGACTGATTTCTCCAGTGAATAGGCATTACTATATAACTACTTTTTCAGTGTGACTATTTAAATGGTTTCCTGTCTATATTAGAAAAAAATAAGGACTTGGAGACATTTAGATGAACCTCCTAGTAATCATGAACCTCCTAGGAAAAATGGACTACCTCTTAAGTTGCTTGACTTGGAAGAATTCATCTCCAAAACCCTAAAATATTGCATACATTTATTTAGTGATTACTCAATAATAATCACCATTATTAGGCCCCTGATGTATACTGTGTCTTCACATTTTTGCTGCTATTTTTGTTAACACTTCTCAGAAGAGGGAGTTGAGACTCAGAGACATGACATTATGGGTTTAGTAAATGTTTTGTTTTGTTTTTTATCTTTTTGAGACAGGGTCTCACTGTGCAGTTCAAACTGGCCTTGAGCTCACTTTGTAGCCCAGGTTGGTCTCGAACTCACAATGATCCTCCTGCCTCAGCCTCCCGAGTGCTGAGATTACAGGTGTGTGCCACCAACCCCGGCCTGGGTTTAGTAACTGGTAGGGATGAGATATAAATGTAAAATTTACCCTAAGCTCCTCATCTTTTTCACTAGACCGTACTTCCTTCTTTGTATTCCTCTTTTTACTATGTAAATATGAAACAATAAATATTTGATAAGAAGCTGGGTACAGTGGTGCTTGCCTATAGTCAGGAAACAGGAGGATTGCCATGAGTTTGAGGCCAGTCTGGGCTGCAAAAGCAAGTTCAAGGCCAGCCTGGACTACACAGTGAGACCCTGTCTCCAAAAAAAAAAAAAAAAAAGAAAAAATGTTAAGTGATTGTATGAAAGACTTGAACTACATTCTCCAAATGTAAATAAAGGATTATGAGTTCAAACTGTGCCAAGGGAAGGTATGTTTTCTCACAAATTATGGCCAGTGGGAAAGATGAACCCAGGATAAACTTGTGAAATGAGCCGTTTGATTATGACTCTTCCACACTGCCGTAAGTTCCCACCTAGAAGTAGCTAATACATTCTTTCCAAACCTACCACCACCAGAAGGTACCAGATCTTTTTATCTGAGCTGGTAGAAGCCCAAGATTACGTAAGTTCAAGGGAAAAAAGAAAGAGTTCAAGAGAAAATTTGCAATCTGCAAAAATGGATCTTACAGCAGTGCAGTCACAGTTATAAAAAGTCTCTTCCCTGTACAACAGCCAAAAATTAATCTTAAATATGGACATGTATTTTGCATAAACCTTCTTGTGGTTCCCACTGCACTTTCCTAAAGCCCAGAGTCCTCGTGGTTGCCAAGAAGGTCCTTCGTGCTGTGATGTCTGCCGCTGTTCAGCCTCTTCGTACTTCTCTCCCTGCCGTTCCCAGTGTTTTCCAGTCCTATGAGTCTCCTGGTAGCTCCTCAAACTTAACAAACTCTTCATCCCATAGATTTCCTTGCAGGACTTTCTCTCTGTCTGATTCACCCACATGACTAGCTCCAGATGATCCTTTTAAGTTTGGATGTAAAATCCTCTCCTCTGACAGAACTCCTGTAAATACTTCTGTATCCAATGGGAGAACTCCCACCTCCAAAGTTTGCTTCTATCTCTGCACACTGCTCCTGCGGCCCCTAGGCAGGCACCGCCATTCCTAATTATGTGTCTACTCAGTCTTCCTCAAGTGTGTGAAAGCTCCCTAAGACAAACGTCTTCACCAGTGTACATTACGTGCCTTGGTCATTGCTTAGTACATATTAAGCGATAATTAAATTTTTGTTGTGTGAATAAAGAACTGGAGTCTTGTGGCTATACCCCAGTTCTTTCATTTGCATCTGACAGCTTGCATTTCTTCATCACTAACCTGTGTCTTCCGCTTCTGCTCCCTTTTCTATTGTTTTCTATTAATTCAGTGCTTTTATAGATACTAAATTACTAGATAAACAGATATTTTCTGATTAATAATTTTAAAATGGTTTTGCCTAACTTAATTGAGCGGCAAACACTCATGTACTCAAAGAATCCTTTAAAAAGGATATTAATAAAGTTTTAGGTTCTGTAATATGCAAGCAGGACAATTTTTCATCTCTGTTACACAGATGTTCACACTGCCTCCATTTATGGCTATACATGCAGTATAAATTTCTAGTTTTTCTCACATACACAGGAGAAAGAATTTCCAGTTAACTTACTCATATAGTAACCCCTTAGTAAAATTTGAGCTTTAAAATCTGTGAGGAATATACACATGATTACATGCCCAAAAAGTATCATAAATTCCCCTAGGCCAGGGTAGAGAGGACGTGTGGGGGAGACAGCCCAGAAACTATTTCTTTCTATTGCTTCTTTCTACTGAAGTTGAGACACGCTGAGTATAGAGAAATAGAAGCTATTTCTGAGAGACGGGCAACCACAGCCAGGATGTAAGTCAGTTCACTGAAGAATAGATCTCCTTAGATGGCATTATTTCTGTGCTCCATAGTACACAGAAAGATCAAGGAAAGCATTTTACAGAGCAGTTGTCTTCACAGAATAGTTACTCTGTGTATAGGGGACTTTATTTTAATACAAAGAAATTTAAGTCTTGCTGCTATGATTGCTTTGCTGTAGGTTCAGACTTATGTAGTTTAGAGTTCTTAGTTAGGTAGAGATTATGCTGAATAGGAAACGAGATGAGGAGAATCCCAAACTTGTCTGAGGATATAGACCTCAATCATCTTGACCCACATTTCACAAACATTTCACTGAGGAAGCACTATTCTGATGTGATTATAGATTATAACATTGTGTCTATTTTATGCTTATTTAAATCTATTTCATGGGAAAATAATACACACCTTTTGTAGTTTAAACCTTTGTCATCTTTATTAAACATAGGGTTAAAGGATCCGTTCATAAAGTCTAAGGATATAAGAATATTTATTTGTATGCACAGGCAACACTTTTACCAAGTGTTTTTGAGTTAAATGATGATTTAACAGTAAATATAAAAGTAAAAATAAATTCTTAAAAATAAAATTGGGGTGGGAAAAAGCGTTTTTAACATGATGTTCAAGTTAGAAACTATAAAAGAGAAATCTTGACATAAGAATTTTTGTAAATAAGAGACAGAGTGCCAGGTTTAAAAGTACAAATTATAGGTTGTTAGAGGCAAGAGGATCACAAGTTTGAGGCCAACTTGGGGTATAAAACAATGTCAAGGCTGCCCTGGAATACATAGCAAGTCTCTGGTTTTAAATAAATGGTTAATTAAATAAAAGATTACAAACTGAGAAAATTATGTGCAAAATGCAGAAAAGAGCAGTATTCTTGGCATTGCTACTGAATGTAATGGTAATATCTGGCATGTACAGTGACTACTACATATCAGTCATTGTAGTGAACACATAGTATCTCATTTACTCACAGTATCTTGAGTATGCACTATTCTTAGGCTCATTTTACAAGTAGGGACACTACATAGGAGAAATTAAAATACTTCTCCAAGGCACACAGCTTGTAAGTAGTAGAAATGGGAGATAAATAACTTTTATAAATAAAAAATAAACCCCAAGTGTCTAACTAGTGAAATGTAGGCGATATGAGTAGACTGTCCCCTGCCTAAGTTCATGTGAAGTTAATTGTTGTTCTGAGGTTACAAGGTGGGATCTTTTGAAGGTGATTAGCCATGAGTATTCTACCCTCAATAGCGAAGCATTCTTGTTATTGTGGGAGTAGTGTAACTGAGAGAGTCATATCTAGCTATTACAGAAGTAGGCTTGTTCCAAATTTGGCTCTCTCTCTCTCTCTCTCTCTCTCTCTCTCTCTCTCTCTCTCTCTCTCTCTCTCTCTCTC
>NW_004955438.1:3682518-3737996 GCF_000276665.1 Chinchilla lanigera | reverse complement strand
TCTCTCTCTCTCTCTCTCCCTGTTTCTCCCTCCACCCTTCCTTCCCTTCTTTTCTCACATGTGACAATTTTCATTATGAAAAACCTTTTCTAGATGCCAGTGTCGTGTGTATGTGTATGTGTGTGTGTGTGCTGGCGTGTGCACGCTGGAGATTGAACAAGAGCTGTACCACTGAACTGCATTCACAGTCCTCTTCATTTTTATTTTGAGGCAGGATCTTATTAAGACCGGCCTTAGCTTGTGATCTTCATGCCTCAGCCTCCTGTGATTCTGCTATTACAGATATGTACCATAGTTGGTTAGTGTCATGCTCTTGAACTTTTTAGCCTCTAGAATCATAAGTCAAATAAACATCTATTCTTTATAAATTATTCAGCCTGTGGTATTCTGTCACAGCAGCAGAAAATGGGGAAAAAACAGGAAATGGGTAAAATTGTGTTTAGGAGACAGTACTGGAAGTGAATGACAGAGCACAATACTTCTATCTCAAAAGAAAATGGATTTTCTGTTCATGAAATACCTTGATTGGGGTTAGCCCAATGAAATGTTTAGGTACTTGGTCAAGATTGCCTTACATTTAAACTGACAGAAATTTAGTGTTTGTGGAGAGACTGTGACATTTGGAATTCTGAGAAAAATAGTCCTCAGGAATGAGGAGAAGCTAAAGCAAGGAAGTAGCCAATGCTCATAGCCTCGAGAGCTTCCTGTTGATGGGCGTTAGTGAGAAACTTGGCAAGAGCGAAGTCTAACAATCAGGTTTAATTTGTTGCCTACTCTATGTTGTACACCTGCATCATCTCCAAATTCCTTTGAATGTTTACTGCGTAAAAGAGGTTTGCGTTAGCACTGCATTGACAAGAGTGGGTCCAGCGTCTGAGCAAGAGGTGATGAACGCCGGCAGCCCCAGGGATGAGCTATGAGCACAGCTAGCCACACCATGTGTGGGGTTCTCAGGAACTGGGTTGAAAAGTGCATACTCCAGGTAACACGGGGAGAGGGCTTCATCACTACAAGGAGAATTTTCAAAAGCGTGGACACTGGGACTATCCAGTTGTCATATATGGGGGTCATATGGACACAGTCCATGTAGAGCTACCACAGTTCTTAGAAAGATACAGCTGACAGTCAACATAGGAAAAGGTGCTGAACATCCCTAGTCATCTGGGAAATACAAGATTTGCAATGAGGAAATCCTGCTAATTAAACCGGAGATTTAAAAAGAAAATGAAAACAAACTTCACAGCGCTATTGATTGAAATTATTGCTTCATAGTTGGTAGGTCAAAAATGGTCTGAGGGATATGGATACTTTCAAAATTGTGTGGAGCTGAGCAGTTGGCCTGGCTAAGAACACCTTCCTCTTGCCCCTCATGCCATGTAATACGGTTTGAATGTATTTACCCGCCCCCTAAAATTTACATGCTGAAACCTAACCCCGGGTGTAAGAGCCTGAAGAGGTGGGGTCTTTTGGAGATTATTAGGTCATGAGTGCTCTTTGTGGATGGGACTAGTGCCCTTGTGAAAGAGGCCAAAGGGAGTGGGTTCACCCTGCCTGCACATGCAAACCCAGCTAGAAAGCACCATTGTGAGGCACAGAACAGACTCTTGTTAGTTACTGAATCTGGTGGCCCCTTGATCTTGACTTCCCAGCCTCCAGAACAGTGAGCTATGCGATTTTGTTGTCCATAAATTAATCAGTGTAAGGCATTTTGTTATAGTATTCCAAAAAGACTGAGGTATCACCCAAATACACTCATTTTTTTTTTCTGTGCATGGAAAGTACCAAGTGTCCACAGTGGTAAAATCATTCTAGAGTAAGCTGGCCATCCAAAATTAAAATACACATACGATTTGATCTTACAATTCTATTTCTAGAAATCCAGAGAAGAATGCAAAAAAGCATATGTTCAGGTTGTTTACTACAGCATTGATTACAAAAGCACTAAAAGAGTAAAAGCTGTGTTCACTTATTTTCTATTAATAGACATTTATGTGGAGACTTTACAGTGTGATAGAATATATCCTTAAAAAATAAAGGCAATCTATGTGTACCAACATGGCATGACATACGTAGTGAACAGAGCAAATGTCACAGCAGAAAGTTGCTTAACAGTATTTACAGCATGAATTATTTGAAATGGAAATGTAAGCTACTTATTTGATACATTTGTGATTAATCAACTACCAATAAAAATTTCCATTTTACAAGGAAAAGATACATTAAAAATATAACTAAACATCAAAGACATTTCAAGCAAGTGAAACAATTCCTTTTGTATTGGTACCTAGGATAGATTTTCTTCTAAATCCATCACAGGAAATGATGACACACAATAGGTAGAGGTTGTGTGTTAAATTTAAGGTTGCTTTCTAAAGATAATACATAGTTCAGTGAGGGATTTGAGTGTAACATTGCTTTAGAAACAGGAAAGCTAGGGAGAAACTGTCTCCCTACTTCTAACTTAATTAGAGAAATCTTCGCCTTTAAGACTTGTTAATCCAACATCTTCCAAAAATTCTATTCATCTCTCAGTACTTTTTCCCTTTCATAGGATTAACAAGTTAATTTAGTAAGACTGTTGAACAGATTCTGATCATGTTTAGCCTGTGGATACGTCAAAATTTGAGTATACATATTTTGCATAAATGTAACTAACAGTTTTGCCTTCTTTCTTCTTCTGCCTGAGCCCCATACATTAACAATAAAGGCATACAATGTGATAAAAACAAAGGCCTAAGCTATCTGCAGTCTGGAAAGGCAGTCAGTCTTCTGCTGAGAGAGCTAAATAAACCTCATCATATATTTAACTATTAGAAAACACTTCCTGAAGAAATATATTGAGCCATTTTTTTATGAATGAAACATTTTCCAGAGCTTTTGTATAGAGGATACAAAAATGAATATGGAATGGAAAGACATATAGGCTATAGGGGACAGCAGACATGGCATAGCAGTCTACAAGTTACACACCACACTGAACAGTGCAAAGACAATAGGTTCCTTTGTTTTCTGTATCTGTAAACACCTTCCATGTGAAACTCATTCTAATAAGTTTCACAGGCTGGGTGTGTTTGTTTGAGTAGAATGTGAAGATTCAAACCTGATGATTTGAGCTGTGGCAGACTCTTTTCATTTCCCGTTGTCCTCTTCGGGCTGATTGGTTTCATTTGGGTAAATACTTCTGCACTTCACACTTTGGTTTCTTGCTGGCCTGAGTCTCCCTTCAATTTTTTACTCCAGAGGGTAGGCTCTTGGCTCAAAGGGAAACTGAAATGAGCTCAAGGCTTTGGGGGCTGTCCTGACTTTTGTGTTGTCATCTCTTTTCACTTCTTTCTGAGAATTAGCCTTTCTCCATGTTGATTTTGATAGTGGTAGAAGCCTGTTGCACTGACTTTGGTATTATGTTGATATTGGCCACTGATTCAGAGCCACTACTAGCCTGGGACATTTTAAAAAATGGGAATAGGATTTGTCCTACAGAAAGACACTGCCATACACCAAAGTGCATGATTGTACACGTAGAGCATTATACTGTTGTCCATCTGTGTATATGGGAGATTAGTTCCAGGATCTCCTTCAGATATGATAATGCATTGATGCTAAGATCTCTTATAAAATCACATAGTATTTGCATATCCTCTCATACACTTTAAACCATCTCTAGATTGTTTGTCATACCTAATAGAATGTAAATGCTATATAAATAGTGGTTATGCTGAATTATTTAGAGAATAATGCTAAGGAAAACAGACTTCATATGTTCAGGTCAGATGCATTTTGCCCCAGATATTTCCCATCTGCAGTTGGTTTGTTGAATTTGTAAACAGCAAACCCACAGATATAAAGAGGCAGCTTATATACAAAATGCATTGGCCGCTCGTTGACAATGGGCCCAATCTGAAAACCATACCTGGAGGCCCTGGCAAGTGCCTTATTTTTTCTTTAAATAAAATCTTTCCCCTTCTGCAATTCAACCATGTGTCTACTGGCCCACAAAGTCCTCCCAGACTTTACTTTGGAGTGACACGTGCTCTTATGGGTCCTTCTATAAGGAACCAGTACTGTAACCACCTATCTTTGGCTCCATCCAGATATTCATGACTAGGCTCTAGGATAGAGACTGCTTCTTTATAGGCACCAACAACCATGAATTCATCATTTCTAAAATTGATGACATTATTTATAAAATTGAAGTCTAAGGACTGCTCACACACACCCCATATTTGCTGTATGCCTGAGGACCAGCAACTTGACATTCCCTGCCTCCTGAGTCTAATATAATGCTCTTAAATGAAAGCACTTAATTCATGTGCTCAAATCAAAGAGCAAGTAATATTTTGAAAGAAAAACTCTACTCAGTAAATCTTGATATAGGTACTTGCATCTACCTAGTTTTGAACAGACCAATGAAATCAGGACACTTATCCCATGTAAACATCTTTCTGATTTATGTCTCAATAGAAAAGTATTATTATATCATATTATTTGGGAATGATGAAAGGTTGGTTGGCGGAGCCAGTTTATTGTTAAGTGATTGCAACATATTACTAACTTGTTTTTTGAACTCACTTTCTTGCATTTAAAATGCCCACTGCACCCTTCTATGAGTTTTTATTTTTTGATATAATTTGTACTCAAGGTTTTTAGACAGTCATTATCAGTGTGACCATTTTGACATTACTGTGACTAGATTATCTTCAATGCTAATATTACTCAAGTGTGGTGCTGTTAGTAGCCTCTCCATTGTGTATTTGTTATTGGATTTTAAGAAAGTCTGTGTGCTTTCTAAACCTGTGTGCATGCTGTAATGTGCTTCCTGGGAAAAGGTTCATAGCTTTCATTGCATTTCCTAAAGTTCCCACAACAAAAAGAGATCAAAACAAAACAAACATACAAACATAAAACTGTCACCCAGGACACAAATAGATCCAACCCTAAAATAATGTTGATTACACAGCCATGTGGGAAATATTTTTCCCCATCTCCCCATCTCTCTTTATAGGTAAATCACATTTAATTTAGTTTCTTTAAGTAGACAACGAGATTAACTATCTTTGCTTTTTATAGGTCACCAGAGCTGATAGAAAGAAGTCAGAAAAAAAGAACTTCTCATTTCTTAGATCTGCTATACAAATTTAATATCTGTTAGAACCCTCTGGGTTGCAATGAAGTAATATCTAAGTACAAAGATATAATACGGGAAAATGTTACGTCTTATGCGACTGCAGTCACATAAATACAACCTTTATTTTTTTCTGGCTTCAAGAGGGAAACACATACAACCATTTGAGGTGCACTTAATTTGCATAGAGAAATGAGAATTTTAAGTTGTTTCCATGAGTTGCTGAAAATAGCATTCAGACTCCTTTCTGCACTACAGCTAGAATGACAAATGAATAAACTCATTTCTTACCAGCATTATCCCTGCCTTGGGGACTGAAAAAATATTTGCAGAAATATTTTTCAAAAACAATGTAATTTAGGTAGGTTTGATTAAGGAAGCTACAAGCCATCTGAAACATCAGAACAATGCACAATTACTTAAAATGAATTTTTATCTATTTAATCAGATCTTTTTCCTTCACTGCAACTAGCTTGTTTCCTTGCTTTCATTGTCAGCTCCCACTATGTACCCCAGCAGTAGGAGGGACTCCACCCTGATACCTGTGACGCCCACCTTTGTTGTCTAATGACTACCATCAAAACTTCTGTTCACTTTAATTCTCACCTGGCCAATGGCTATTCTTTCCCTGTTGGCTTCCTTGCCTCTGTGCCTCTTTTTGCAATCATTTCTCCAGACTACAATATGATTAAAAGATTTTTATAGCCCAGAAAGAAGCATAATCCTAATTTCCCCCTGAATATCTAATTGTTCCTCCATGAGGGAAGATGATTCATCCTTGGCTTGGCGTTCAACGCTTCATATAGTCTCTTCTCTAACTCAGATTTCAAGTTTATCTCTTTTGGGAACATATTCTAAATCCTTGGGACTATGTACCTTTTTCTATATTTTCAGCTCCTACTGGAGCTGAAAGAATACCTTTGATTTGTCTTTGGTCTACTCTGGCAAAAATCAATTTCCTAACTCCCATAGCACACATTCCATTAAGGATTATTGCCTTAGGTGCTGTCTAGCACAAAGCGAGCGGTGACCAGCTATGAATTTGGGCTTTCTTAAATTTATGATGAGATAATAATCTTTATGGTCATTCTATGTGGATGGGCAGCAGGGTTTCCCTAAATTCTAACCACTCCTTTGGTTTATCAAAAACCAAACATGAAGAAAAAGTAGCAGAAGAAAAATAGACTGAATTTCATAAAATTTAAATCTTGTACTTCAAAGGACCCCATTAAGAAAGTAAAACAGGAACAAAAACAAAAATAACCTAAGGAATCTGTAAGCCATTTATCTGAAAAGGGAATTGTATCCAGGATATATAAAAATCGATTACAACTCAACAATAAAAAGACAACCCAATTAAGAAATGATCAACATTTTGAATAGAATTTCTCCTTGGGAGATGTGCAAATGGCAGTAAGCACAAGCAACGAAACTCAACATCATTAGTCAGCAGGGAAATGCAAATCAAAATCACAATGAGATACTACTTTACACACGAAAAGATTGCTATAAGCAAAAAGAAATATAAGAACAGCTGTTGACAAGGATCTAGAGAATTGGAAATCTCATATACTGTTGATTAGAATGTAAAACAGCTCAAATTACTTGGAAAACAGCCTAGCAGTTCCTCAAAAAATTCAACACTGGCTTACCATATAAACTGAACATTCCAACCCAGGTATATACTCAAACAAATGGGAAACCAATGTTCACATCAAAATCTGCACGTGAATATTCATAGTAGTGTTACCTATAGTAGCCAGAAAAGAGGAACAGCTCATATTTCCGTTAGTTGATGAATGGGAACCAAAATGTGGTATATCTACGCTATGGGATATTATTCAGCAATAGAAAACCATGAAGTACTGATGCATACAACACCATGGACGAATCTTGAAAAATACAGTAAGTGAAAGAAGCCAGTCACAATAGGCCACATATTGTATAATTGTATTTAAATGAATTGTCCAGCCTAGTTACATTCATAAAAATGAAAGTAGGTCTCTGATTGTTAAGGGTTAAGGAAAAGAAGGAAATGAGAAATTACTGCTAATGTTGATGGAGTTTCTTTTTGAGGTGAATAGAGTGTTTTGAAATTAGTTTATGGTTATAGTTACACAACTCCATGAGTGTATTTGGAATCATTTAGTTGTATACTTTAAGAGACAGAATTGTATGGTGTGTGAATTCTATCTCAATAAAGCTGTTATTTAAAAATTCTACTGGGAACAAAGAGTGATTTTTTTAAAAAATGAATCATGGAGGGCTTAGACCATGGAGTTTTACTAAACTAATAAAATAGAACAAATAAAGAAAACATCAGAGTAACTTTTCTACAATTGGAGAGAAAATTAAATTTTAAACAATAAGCAGGAAGCAATGAAAGAAATGAGAATAGGAAGCAGATGCACTCTGGGTCTCTTGGGGACCCCAAAGCAATACGAGCAAACAAAATGATGGAAATTCTGATAGTAAATCCAGTCAATGTGAGAAAAAAATCCAACTTTCTGCTTTGCCACCATACCCCACAAGGTGGTGCTTCCAGTTCCAACGACCAGACTTTCTGATCCTTGCAATGCTTCACCTTAGAGATCAGTGTATTTACAGTTTTTTCAACCTCCTAGATTACTGCTGTGAACCCAATTCTAACTTCAAAAATTCCTTAGTTTTCTAAACTATTTTCCTAAGCTCTTATCCATGCTCTTCCCTGATAGTAAGTAAGGTGTGCAGAACAGAGCAAGTATGTGAAAAGGAAGATTAAAGAGTCCCACAACAGCCTCTCACCTGGGATGTGAGCAGTTCATAAGTGACCATATTTGCATATTAAATCAATCCGTTTCATCCTTTGATTCTCAGCAGGGGACTAAGGAAGAATATTTGGAAGGACATGAGACAAAGACCTTCAAGAATAAAGATTTATGATTCTAAGGGGACAGTCAGCAGATCCAGATACTCTCAGTCTCTCCCTCTTCTCTCAGACTAGCTACAGAATAAACTGCCCCTTGAGTCTTGAGATGAGGAGATGAATGGGGCTGTTGATTCCAAGATCAAGAGGATTCCAATATTTACCACAAGGCTAATGCAACCAAAATCACCAGTGGAATACCCCAAAATTGGACTTTCACTCATTGACTCAATAGTAAAAACTGTCAAAAGAGTGAACATATACTGACATTCCTGGAACTCAATGGATGATGGATAGATAAATAGGGAGACAGAGACAGAGATGAAATTCTGAATATTACTGAAATGTAAACATATGCTAGAATGTGTGAAGAGTCCTTAAAGACAGAAAGCAAAGAGAATCCAGTTAACAAAGAAGAGAGATCTTAAGAATCCATAACCCAAAGGCACCAGAGGGAAGGACAGCCATGATAGTGATGATTCTCATAGTTGACTATTAACAAAAGAAAGCTCGGGGCTGGGGCTTTAGCTCAGTGGCACAGCGCCTGCCTGGCAAGTGTGAGGTCGTGAGTTTGATTCCCGGTACTAGAAAAAAAAAAAAAACAAACAAAGAAAAAACAAAGGTATAACTACTCAGAATACCTGAGTCTGTTGGAGAACACTTAGACTCCTCCATTCCACGTGGCTAATCCACTGAATGTGGGTGCTGCAGCTGAAGGTGATGCGGGGACTGACTAGGATTTCCAAGAGGGAACTGGCCCACATTTATTGACACTGCATATTGGCTCTGTGTTCTGTTAGTAAGTTTCTGGCAGTTCTTAAATATGTCCTTTTCTTGTAGACCATCATGTTTGTACATGCTCAGTATTCTGCTTAGAATGCAACTTGATAAAGTATCACTCATTAAATAAATATATATATAGGCCTGTAATGTGTATGTTACTCTGCTTGATATGTCAAAAATGCTCAAAGAATCTTTACTATTTATTATTAGTATTATTACTATTCCTCATTGAGATTTCATTTCAAGGGTCATCCCAGAAAATCATTCCTTTACCTAACTCTTCCAAAGTGAAATTGAGTTTTTCAAGTTTTATCATTTTTTAGGGAAGGGGCTACGATATTGATCTGCTTTTCTCTATTTTGATTGTGAGAGGAAGGGTTAAGTTTTTGATATTTGTATATTTAGCATCTTAGTCACCTATAAGCACATAATAGGCATTAACTATTTTTGCTGAGTGAGTGAACAAATATGACTATAAAAGTGATGATTTTCTTCATATAATATATAAGGTATGTGTCCTTCCAGCAGATGATTGAACATTAATTATTGGACCCTAGTGACTGGAAATTGGCTTCTATGTGAGCTACATTACCTTGGACGTGAGGAGAAAGTTTTATGTCTATAAACTATGTGGCTCAGTGAACTGCTCTGAATAAGACCAAGGTCATGATTTTTCCAACTCTTCATTGCCTGTCCCATTTCTATGATCATAATTTTTGAGAGGCGTCATTGAAGAAACTTTAGCCAGAGAGCTCTTTCTGTATCAAGCAAGACAGAATTGGAAGACAAGGCCTGTTCTCCGTCAGTGGCCACAGTGCATGTGATGGTTCATTTCATGTATCAATTTGGGCTGGCCACGATATCAAGTTATCAGGGCCAACATTATTCTAAATGTTTCAGGAAGGTTTTTAGAGGACATTAGCATTTAAATTAGAAGACTTTGAGTAAAGCCAATTACCCTCCATAATGAAGCTAAGGCTGATCCAATGAGTTGAAGGTCTCAATAGAAAAAAGCCTTGATTTCCCAGAAGGAGAGGAATTCTGTCCCAGGTTGGACTTGAACAAGTTGGGTTTCCTGCAGATTTTGAAAGTGTCAGTCTCTACAACATTTTCTTACAATTTAATTTCCACCCCCATACACACATTCATCTATTGGTTTTGCTTTTCTGGAGAACTCTGACTAACAGACCTGGAGAACACATCTTTGTAACAAATTTAATATCATAGTCTAAGCTCAACTTTAATTTTAACACCTAGAAAATGAGTAGGAGCTTGCCCTGACCGAATTACAGATCCTTGTGCTGGGGTTGCATCCTGGTACACTCAACATAAGTTTAAAGTGTATTTAGCTTCTCCGAGCCTACTGAACGTCGTAGCTTAGCCGCATGGCTCACTGTGGTGTCTCTGTTTATTCTCACAGTTGATTGGCTGAATGGGAATTGTGGGTCATGGCTGCTGCCCCAACTTTCAGGAGAGTCTGTTGCCACATCTCACAAGCCCAGGAAAAGATCAAATCTCAAAATTTAAAGTATAGTTTCTACTAGATTCCTGATAATTTTGTACCATCATAAAGTGCAAAAGAACAAGGATAAACCAATATTACATCTATACCAAAGTAATTAAATTCTATTCTGAAGTCTACATTTCCTTTCTTCCATGTTTTTCTCTAATCAATGCTTTTATCTTTATCTCCTCACACCAAGGGACATACCCTTGCTTTCCTAGAACACCCACTGTAGGACCAGGGACTACCTCACCAGCCACTTCAGTGAGTCTCATTTTGAGAACTTCTAGCCCTAAACAATCAAATGCTCAGAGTCCAACCCAATCAATCCCAGGAGAGATCCTAGGTAGAACCATTCAGATAAGTCAACGCAAAGTCTACAACCACAGAAATTCTGAGGATAATAAGTGTTTTTAAGTCACCATGATGTGTAAAGGAGATTTTATTTCTAAACACAACAGCAGACAACTACTTCACACATTCTAAAAGAATTGCAATGAATAAAGTTCATGCAACCAAAGCAAAATAAGTGAATAAATGCCATTTTCTCCAGGTCAAATTTTTAAAAAAACTGTTTCTGTTTCATAATAACTGTACCTCAAAGATGCATAAAGAAGTGTGTTAGGTAGCCAGGTAGCCAGGTAGTCAGGTAGATACTTCTTATACCAAACTTCCAAATAAATACATAAATGTAAGGAGAAAACTATAAAATGAAGAAAATTGTGGAGAGTTGTCTTTTTTAATTTTAAAGAGAAAAGAACAAAAGCAAAATAACAAAAATGAAGACATAAACAAAACAACAAAAAGTAAAAATGATACAGAATTTCAAAACAAGGTGATAAGAAATTAACAATGGTTGTTGTATTACATATTTTTGTCTTTAAAGTGTTTACTCTGATAACCAGATATAGGCATGTAAGACTGATTAAATAATTAAACACTAACTGTTCCTTTTGATAAACCAATAGAAATTAGCAGTATAATTATCTTAGCTATCCTGTGTGTATGTACCTCTTTCTTTCTTTCTTTCTTTCTTTCTTTCTTTCTTTCTTTCTTTCTTTCTTTCTTTCTTTCTTTCTTTCTTTCTTTCCTTCTTTCTTTCTCTCTTTCTTCCTTTCTTTCTTCTCTCTTTTCTCTTTTCCCTCATCCTAGTTGTTCTTTCCTTTTGAGCAGTTTCTTTTGTGGAGACTTTTCTAAGTGTGTCAGGTAACCCATAATTCCATATAGAAAAAGACTGACAAGAGTTGTCTACATCAAAAGGTGAGCAGAATAAAATCCACACTACATGGTCAAAAGACTATAGGAGAACATACGTAACCTCTATAATCAACCAATCAGTGTAGCTGACTTTTAAATATTTCAGTAAAATTGAACAAATGAATAGTCGATGACAGAAGATGAATCAAATAGAAACACAAAAAAGTATCAAATATCAGTAACCAAGAGAAGGAAATCTTTACCAAAATACTTGCAAATTGATAAGGAATTGATAATGCTTAGTGTCAGAAATGGTTTGAGGAACTAGGCATCCCATTCTGCAGAGGATCATGAATTAGTAAATATTTTATTCCTTTCAAATAGGTTTGAATTGCCTTTCTGTCATGTACAATCAAAGGGGTCTAAAACTCCCAGGTAAGATATATTTTTCCTTTCTTATAAATTTTTAAAAATTGCTTTTATTTAAATAAATGAAAATATTTTAATCATATATGTAAAAAAGTTCAATCCCAATATTTAAAAATTTTAATTCCAATATTTCTGTCTCAAAAGGAAATTAGGCACTAGCTTTTATTTTACTTATAAATAGTCTGCAGTTAACTAGTTTGAACTCTTTTCCTGCTTGCTTTGGAGTAGACTGCTAACTCAATTTCATCTGATTTTTGAAGAATTTAAAAAAAGAATTCTAGACACACCTTGCTTAATGTGAGTCCAAAGTAAGAAAAATAAAATTTAATTCATAAACAAAATCTGAGAACATTTTATTTTGCCTAATGGATGTCTTGTTTTTTTAAAACTTTTTGTTATAAAATTCCTTTAGCTAATAATTTCCTCTAGAGAACCTCTGATGTGATTCAATTTATAAATAACTTTCGAGAAATATCCACATATTTCTGGCTAGGCACATGTTACATGATTCAGTTCAATCTCCTTTCTCTTTGTTGAAATTAATTTACAGGATCACATGCAGGCCCCACAATGAAGCAAAACAGGCTAGGAAAACTTTTAGACATTTTCTTGGGAAAATTAATCCTTTTAGCAACACTTGGAAGTCTTATGGCTGTTGTACATGGTTTATTCATCTTTAAGTTGATATAGCTTCTTTCTTGTGGAAAGCAATTGTTTTTTACAGTTGTGTGTCACTTCACTTTACAGAAAGCAAGTATTAAACAATCTGATTGTATTGCCTGGTTGATCTAGTTCTTTTTCTACAAAGCCATAAATGCAGAGATCTCAAGGGCTAGAAAAATTTCAACTTGCAAGCTGCATAAAATTATGGAGAATTTTGAGTCTCTGCATGGGTTGTGTAAATGCTATAGTCATTGCTTTGCTAGATTATTAGCTGATTATGTTTCTAATATTCTATTTTGTTTTGTTTTAGGTGAGATCTCACTATATAGTTTAGGCTGTCCTTGAACTCACTATGTAGCCTGGCTGACCGAGAATTTGTGGTGATCCTCTTGCTTCAGCCTACAGGCTATTGGGTTAACAGGCATTCAACTATGTCTGGCTGGGAGTACTTCTAATATTTTAATGGGTTATTTACATTTGGGAACACAACTATGGAAAGTGAACTAAAATTTTTTGTAAAGGCATAAATAACTGGCACGTTTTATCTGAAAAAATAGAAACAGAAACAACCCTCCAGGATATTATATATGTTTAAGCAAGGAAATGGCTATGGTTCAATTTATTGGTCCCAAGTTAAGGGGCGCATAAAGCATTTTTTGCCATGCAGGGTATAAAGATAATGACAGGTGGAGAATATAAGTTTAGCTATGGTGTTTGCCAAGAAAGCTAGACTGAATCTTCCAATATAGATCTTGGAAATTTTCAGTCTTTTTAATCATGTGCCAAATCCCCTTTTCTCTGTTTATGTGTAGATATCCATTCCACTTGCCCTCTTTCTTTGGAGAATTTTAATATACTTCCTGTCCCTGCCTCTGATGCTCTTTCTCTGGCTGTGCCCTCCGTCCCCCATCTGTGCACTCCTCTTTGTATTGATACTCATTGACAGAAAGAAAACTACTTCACACTCCCAAGTTCAGACCCAGTAGGCAAAAGGTGAAACAAAGTAAAATGGAACAAGAATGCCTGTTCTCTTGATACATCAGAAAAATGTATTTATTCATTCTGCATTATATGTAAGGACATTATAGACCTAAACCAAGCAGGCTGGAGAAGAAAATAGTAATATGATTGACTGGGCATGAGCCACATGCTCATCTGCTGAGCCAGATGTGAAGTCAAATCCATCCAAAAGACAGAGAATGATGCTGTTATAGATTAAAGTCACCCTGAAAAACATATGCTCGAGTTCAAACACTCAGTACCTAAAAATGTGAATTTACTTTGAAGTGATATTACTGAAGATGTAATTGAGATGAAGTCATACTGTTGAAAGGTGAGCCCTTAATCCAATAGGATATGTGTCCCGATAAAAAAAACAATGTAGGAAAAAAAATGGGAGAAGGCTGTGTAAGTATGCAGACCAAGAAAGCAGTTATGCAGCAGTAAGCCAAGGAATGCTAAAGAATGCTGAAAACAATTGGAATTTTATAAAACCCAGTGGGGTATTCTTTTTTCAGGTTGCAGAGAGATCCTGGTCCTGCCCACTCCTTGATTTTGGACTTGTGGTCTCCAGAGCTGTAGGAAAATAAATTGTGTTGTAAGCCACCCAGCTTGTGCTCATTAGGTATAACCCTAGGAAACTAATAAAAGTGGAGAGGTCATTTTTCTTTTTCTTTCTTTTTTTTTATTTTAAAGAGAAAAAAAGAACAAAATAACAACAATAAAGACAAAAATAAAACAACACAAAAACAATAAAAACGAGACAGGATTTCAAAACAAGATGATAGGAATTAACAATGGTTGCTATATTACATACTGCTATCTTCAACGAAGGTGCTCAGATTACCAGACATATGAACGCAAGCTTGAGCAAACAGTTAAAGACAATAACGAAGCAGGGTGGGGAAGAAGATAATAATGTAGTGAAAAACTATTGAAGAAGGATACAATTAAATATTCGGGATGGACTTTGCAACTAATTTTCACTGTTTCTTTAAAAAAGAAAAATTGTACCTTTACCTAGGATAATGCTACCAGATGAACTAAAACTCAAGTATTTTATGTTGAAGTGGAATGCCTTTATAAATGTAACTGTTATTTTTCCCTGGGCAGGAATTCTGTCAATTATGTTTATTTCTTCCTATTAAATGAGAAGATAAATTGTGACTTGAAACCAAATATTTCTATCCATGGAGTTTTGTGTGGGTGGAAAATAAGAAATGAATCTTTGGTATAAAAATTTCAGGCTTTGGTATTGTATATGGACAAAAATGAGAATACCATAGAAATCTAGGAATCTAAAGTGATCAACTGAGTGATCATGTCCCGTTCTATGCTCCAAAATGTTCATTCTTATTTAGTATTCTTCCTAGACGGTGCGAATGAAGTTCTGTGCACATAACATTGTTAGTGAAAATGCATACACTTAAGCAAACAATAGAGTAAGTGACATGCAAATGGTTCTGATGTAATTGAATGAATGTGAAATCCATTTGTCAAATACTCAATAAGGTAAGCACTTAGGATATTGAACAATTTACTTGGATGACGGCATAAGTTTTCTAATTTATTGGATGCTTGCTTCTTTCATAAAGGTAAATTATATATCATTAATCTTTCTTGAATGCTGTTGTTCTAGAGTTAATTTAGTGATGATTTTTTTCACATAATGTACCTGCTTGGGAAGTAATATATAATCAATGTAAGAGAGTAATCAGGTGAGACATTGGAGATACTCTCCTTTCTCTTTTTCAGTTAATGGGATATATTGTGGACTTGGATTCATGAGAAGGATTAAAAAAAAAAAAAAGACAGGGATACAACCTCAATTTGAATATTGAATATTTCTGACCTGAAATTTATCTATTGGAGGTTCCTTTGTTTTCTTACCTGTTCTAACTTGTAGGTTCCTGTCTCCAACTGAGCATTTCTCACACTCTACTATCACCTTTCTTCCTTTCTTATTGTCTTCTTGTATCAGAACCACACCTATTCTCACCTCTCAAGATCTATATTTCTTATATTTTATTATGCAAAACAACTGTTGTGTCACTTTTGTCATCTTATCCCTTCTAGTCTTGGGTTCACATAAGCAAGGGGATCATTAAAGTGTTTCCCTAAGAGTTCTTTCTTTAAGAGAAATGCTGCCCTCTTCTCAACATGCTCTAATTATAAGTGTCTTTTAAATTGTCTGTTTTTCCCTGCTTCTAGTAAGGCCAGGATAAGCTCATGCTTAGTCTGTCCTCCCATAGCTAACAATTAGAAACTCTGCAGAAAACTTGGCAAGGTACCCAAAAACACTGGAGAAATAACATAAACAGATTCTAGAGAGAGGTTGACATTTGTGAGAAACAGAAAGTACTCCGTTTCACATCTCTTTTTCTCTGTCCTTCTTCTCCTTCGTTATGTTTAGATATTTGAGTGTAACTCTGAAAGGTTCGTGTTCTGGAAGCTGGGTCCTCAGTATGTTGATGTGGGTGGGGGCACCCAGAGAAAATTAGTTAGGTCACTGGGACATGCTTCCTTTAGTAGCAATTAAGGCAGCTTTCATAAGCCCCTAGTTAGTTCTGATCAGAGGGCTGTCGTAAATCAGTGATACTGGCCCTTCCCCGGTCCTCAGTCTCTTGCCTCACTACGTGATTGAACAACACAGGCACCACTATGATGCCCTTCTCATTAGGACCCTCCTGGAGGCCAACTCCATAGGCCCTCCAGTGTTGGGCTTTCAGCCTTCAAAACTATCAGTTAACAATCATCTTGTTTTTAATGAGGTATTTTATTATAGCAGCAGAAGATGAACTAATATATATTCTTTGTTTTTATTCAGGGTTGGTAGTAGGCAGTGCTAGGAAGAATGGTAAAAGACAATAGAAAACTCACACTATTTCAAGATTAAAATCCACTGGACATAGTTAAAACAAATGTAACCTCTGAAAAGAAAATAAGGGAAGAAAATTTGAAACTTTTGCGTTCAGACTTTGCCCAAACCTCAGAGTAGATAAACAGTACATGTATGGGGTAGACCTCAAGAGTAGATAATAAGAGAACCGAACTGAGATTTGAACTGGTATTGAAAAGACAGTCTCTGCAGTTGGACTCTTATCAAATCTATTGTCTATAAAATCAAGACAAAAAGCCCTATTAACTTTTTTTAAAAAGAGAAATATAAAATCCAGGAATTGTATAAGAAACTTGAATAACGTGCAGGAAAAAATCCAAAACTATTGATAAAATAATGTACAAGAAAATATGGAGACAGACTCCTTGATGATTGACCTACATTTTGGAAGTAGCTGACAAGGATTTGAATACATCTCTTAAAAGTATGCTCAACAAAGTCAAAGAAAAATATGTTTACAGTGAATGAAAAGAAAAATTAAAATAGAAATTTCTAAAAAGAACTAATTCAAGACTTAAAAAGCACTATTTAAAGTTAGAAGTTAAAAAATTACCAAATAACCTTAAATACGGAATGGAAACGGTCTGTTGAAATGTCATTTCCCTTCCAATCTACCTATAAGTTCAGTGCAATATTAAATGGAACACAGAATCTTTTTTTTGCAGAAATTAATAATCTGATTCTGAAATTTACTCAGAAGGGCAGGAGATCTAGAAATGCAGAGAAATATTTTGAAAAGAACAAAGGTAGGTATAAAGGTACAGTAATCAAGGCAGTGTAGTATTGACCTAACAATAGACATGTAGTCAATGTAAGAAAATGGAAAACCTATGAAGAAACTCATATATATGGTCAATTTTTCAACAAGGTGCCAGGATAATTCACTAGGAGGAAATGGAGGGACAGTTATTTCAATAATTAGTTCTGAGAAAGTAGAAATCTGTATGGGAAAATTAATATCAACATTTACTTCACAACATACCCAAAAGTAACTCAAATGATATCGTAGCCATAAATGTAGAAGCCCAAATTAATCAAGAGAAAGAACAAACAAATATCCATGAAATGACTTGTACAGAAATGGTTCTAGCAGTTTATTCATTTCGGCCCCAAGCGTTGAGATGCCCACTTGTAGGAGAAAAGATAAACGACTTGTCATGTATTCATTCATGGTCATGAAATAGAATACTATTCAACCTAGTGGAATGCTGATACACACAGCAGCATAGAGCAATTTCAAAACCATTAATCTGAGTCAAAAATTTTAACAACATCCGATATGGAAAAAAATTCATGTGTATGAAATATAACACATAAATTCTGAAACAGAAGAATTTAACTTATGGCATAAAAATCATAACCATGTGGTCTCTGAATTTATTGTAGTGTGTTTATATTTTGAGAGGAGTTTGAGTTAAAGGAATGTATGCTCTGGTTGGTTCTTAATGAACACAGATATTCCTCAACAACCTTCCTGTTTAAAAGCTGTTCAGACTTAGAACTCACCACCTGGTCTTAGGACTCATCTTTGTCTTTTGTTTATTTCTTTGTCCAGCTTTGTACATCTTATTTTTAGAGCTTCAGTGTCTTTTCTTTGTACAGGACACTTTATACAATACTATAATTTTTGCTGATTGTAATGTACATTAGTGTAGTTTATGTTCTGCTGTACTTTAAAGCACTGTATTTACAAGTTATGCAAATAAATCAAAGTCATCAAGTTAGAGTACCTTTTGACCATTTCTTTTTTCTGAATACTGTAATGGACATACCATATACCGTTCCTTTCTTAGCAAACACTTTATTTACTGATCTAGTCACAGCGACAAACCTCAGTCATTGAATGAGGAATATTTGCATACATTTAAGATTTGTTGTTCCATTTAATGTAAATTTCATACCAGAAGAATTTTCTATGTAAATATTGAATGATTAATGACAAGCATGTTGAAGATGTAAGTGCAAGCATACTGATATTTGCCATTTCTTTAGAAAGACATCAGAAATTCTCACAGAGAGTGCAAAATTACATAGATTAATGATTGCTAAGAAACAGAGAAATGGTTGAAAAATATGTAAACGAAAAATTTAGTAGAAAATTTAAGTTGGAGTTATATGAGTATTCACTCCAAAATTTGTTCCTCGAGTTTTATTTTAAAAATTTTATCATCAAATGTGAGAAAATGTCCCTTATCCCTACCGACCACAAAGTGAGATCATATTTCATTTGTCAGAATTTCCTTGGTGGTGGTGGTGTTGCTGAGCAGAATGCCAAAGCAAAAAGTTTTGCTCATATTACAGATGAGAAAACTAGAGAGAGAGGTAAGCGGTCTACAGTCACACAGATAACTTGAACCAGGACTTCACTCAATTGTCCTTCACCCCTGAATAGGTGAATATCATAGCAGTGGCAAAACAAAGGCGAGGTGCTGAAATACTTTGAAATGAGCAATTAGAAGTTATTTTCTATAATATAAAGCTCATTGTCTGTGAAGCACATACTTTTCCTTACTGGTACTGAAATATTTTCAGTCCTGAAACATACAGTTTTACAAATAATGCCCTACTTGTAAAGCTTCTCTAACAATGTATCCTCAAGGATCATGCATATTTGTTTTATTTTTTTTCATCTATCATAGACCAATATTTTGAAAGACCAAAATATGAATTACGTCAGCCTGCTTGGGGGACCTAAGGGAAATTTTCACGGGTGAGGTCCCAAAGTTAAAGAACACATGTGTGCAAGACATGAGCAACAAAGCAGGCAGTAAGGAGGAGAGCAGAGCAGAAAAGCCACCTGTGTCTTTATTGTATAATTCTCATACAAGTTGTTATTTCATATTTACATTCTCGTATAGTGCCATAACCAGTGCATACGTGTTTATGTGTGCTAAGTCGTGGTTACATAACTGTATCCCACGGTGTGCCAGACAAACAGAGTCACATCCTCAGGAGTCCTTAGACACTCCAAGCTTTGAAGCAGTCTGAGTGGTTCTCTATAAATTATTAGGAAAATTATTTTTAAAAATTAAATATGAAATAATAGCCCACTATTATCATTACACTATTATTATTAGTTTTAGTAGATATTGTCAAATTGCTGTAGAATTTTTCAAATGCTTACTATTAATGTTTGTTTTTATTTCCTGAAAGTGAGTAAAAGTTTCTGAACCAGCACCAGTCCATCTATAAGTTATTTTTTCATTGCTCTAAAGTTTACAGTTCAATAAAACCTGAAATCTTAATTTGTTCTCAAATTAGCAACAGGTGCTATCTACCCATATTTACTATTGCAGCCACGGAACTGTCACCCATCATCACAGTAACTGTAAAATCTCATCTATCACCTATAGTGATCGAATGGTGCTCCTCCAGCCAAAGAAGAAAGAAAGAAGGAATGAGGGATGGAGGGTGGAGGGAGGAAAGAGGGAAGGAAGGAGGAGAGATGAAAGAAAAGTTCAGTTGAATCTATAAATATAAAACCTGTGAATGTCGTTTTTCCTGAAAAAGAATCTTTGCAGTTATGGCAAAATTAAGGATCTCTGAATGAGATAGATGATCCTGGATTATCCAGGTGAGCCCTGCGTCCCATATAAACTATCTTTACGTAAGAAAAGAACACACAAACACAAGGCAAAAGGTGGCTGCAGATGCGGGCAGAGATCTGGGGGAAGTGCTTACATCCAGGGAGCATCAAGGATGCTGGCCCCATAGGGAAGGCAGGAGTGAGGCCTGGAGTGGGTGATCCCTTGAACCTCCAGAAGGAATCTGTTCTCTCCACTGCTTGATTTCGGCTCTACACTCCAAAAGTACAAGAGAATAATTTTCTATTGTTTTAGTTACCTAATTTGTTATTGTAGCCCTAGGGCACATTAATATGAATACTTGGCAGTGTGGACCAATCTAGATTCAAACTAGATCTGACTTCCAGATCTTAGGAATCATCTGCACTAAGATTTACATGGAACAGATCTCCCAGAAAGCTCAACACCAAACAGACCCAGCTCTCAACATTTAGTGTCAAGGGAGGGAAATCATAATGAAAAAATAACAAGCCAATAAAAAGGACAGTATTAACAATCTAATTAAAACTGATTCCACTTATATGAAATCCCCTTAATTTCATATTTTATAGCATTTTTGATCTACCAATTTTCTTATTTATTATTGTATTATTGTGCATTGTCTATAGCACAACTAGAAGGCAAAATTTATGACAGTAGGGATTGTTGTGTGTTCTATCCATTGTTGTATCCCTGACACACGCTTTTCTATAGTAGGTATCCAATAACTACTTGCTGTCTATATTATTTTTGGAGGTCAATTAAGTAATAGATCTATCAGGAGGAAAAGTCAAGTGATCTAATTAGAATAAGAATGGAACCTTTTTCTTCCATATTCTCTATCAAGGAGAAGGACATTTCAACTAGAAAAACAAAAATAACATGAGAAAAATGAAGCCGGGGATGGTTAAGTACTTGGTAGGACAGAAGTGTCTTGTGGTTTAGGTTACTTTTAAGTTCTAGGCCCATGAGAAGTACCCTTCACAGAACTGATTTACATTTCAAGTACAAAAATGACTTGCAGGTGTGATTTTAGTACCATCAATTTACCTTTGCACAGAGAGATGAGGAAGCTGGCAAGTAAGAGACTAAGAAAAGATGCATATTTTAATTCCCCCAAGAAGACAGAATATATTCAATACATTTCAGACCAGTATTACAAATTTGCTTGTTTTTGGGAGCTTTGAAGATGATGAAACTTAATGAAATATGTATGCTTATTTTATTAGTAAATATTTTAAAATCTAACACATATGATACTTATGTGCCAAGCACTTTTCTAAACACTGTGCATGGATTAACTAATTTAATCCTCATGTGATATGATCATCAACATATCCTTTTACAAGGGAGAAGAGAGAAAGTTAAGTAGTTTGTCCAGGATGACACAGCTAAAAGAAACAAACTTTTATTGTGCAAATCCAGATGTGCTGAGCTCAGAATATGTCCCATGATCCAATTTCCATTGCTTCTAACCCTGAACACTCTTAATCACCTGTAAGCTTGTCACAACCGAGTTCTGTTCTCCATTTCTGGAGTTTCTGATTCAGTGGGTGTGGGGTGGGGCCTGAGAATTTGTAATTATAACAGTTTCTCAAGTGGTGCTTATGTTGCTGTTTCTGAGACCATACTTTGAGAACAGTTGTTCTGCGCTGTACAAACTAGTGACAAACTAGAGAATGTGCAATGAAATATTTCATTTAAAGTTGTTTAAATTTATCAATTTGAAATTATCCATACTGACACTCAACAAGTCAGATGGAAAAGGAAAGGGGAAGATGGGTATCTTCAGAGTAAATGTGGGTCGATGCCTCAAGCTGGAGATTAGAAACTTAGTGATATCACAGAGAACCCCAAACACTAATTTTACAAAGGTAAAAATGAGTACATGCAGAGGAATAGTAATGAAATGTGAGCAGTACAGTGGGTTGAAAAGTGGCTCCTCAAAATCCATGTGTAGACAGAATTTAAGACATCATTTGGAAATGGTAGCCTTGAAGATGTAATTAATTAAGATGAAGTCATATCAGATTTAAGGGGGGCTAACTTCAGTGACATTTGTCATTTTGAGAAGAGAGGACACAGAAACACACAGAAAGATGGCCATGTGACGGCAAAGCCAAAATCAGAGACATCCTGCCATAAACCAAGAAGTGCCAGGAGCCACCAGAAGTTAGGAAGAGACTAGGTAGGATTTCCCCCCGAATCCGCTGGTGTGATTTCAGTTGGTATTATGATTTCAGCTGGTATTGTGATTTCACATTTCTAGATTCTAACACAGACCAATTCATATCTATTGCTTTAAGCTACTTAAATCTGTACTGCTTTGTTATGAAAGCCCTAGGGAGTTAATACATGTGGTCAAAAAATACAGAGATTGTTTAAATTTTTTTAAAAAGTTGCAGTAGAAGATGTATTGCCAAGATGATAGGATAAATATGTTGCAAATAAGGGGGGTTATTTTGAGGGTGTTTAATGGATATAAAAATAGTATAATAAGCCAAATTACAACCACTACTACTCTGTTAAAGAAATAGAACATTAACACCAAACTATATGAAGTTGCCTGGGAATCTCTTTCCACTCTCATTCTCATCCCTTGGGAGAGATGATCCATCAGCATTTCAAGTTCGTGACATTCTTCTCCCCACAAATGAAGAATTTCATTACAGGTTTATCTAAGACCTCTTAACTGTGTATCTATTATGTTTTTATGGTAAAGATAGGTGTTTTAGTATAAAGGTCTCACTTAACATCCTTGCCAAATTTATCAAATTTTTTTTAAACTTCTGCTAATTGGTTGAAACAGAAATCACTGTGGCTCAATCTTCATATCATGGTAAACAAGTGTACTTCATATTGTGTCCGCTGGTCACTCAAATTTTTTCTTTTGTAAAATGCCTTTTAAATTGTTCATGCTAAATTTTTTCTTTGTGTTTTGGAGGGCTTCCTTATATACCTGAATTCAAATCCTTTCTCAGACATACCTTTGCAAATTTCTTCTTCAGATGATGGCTTACTTTTTACTTTCGTTTGTTTTAAATGACCAGAAATTCTTATGTCCATTCCCGTGCCTGCTTTTTGCTTCAAATTAACAGACTCTTACAAGTCTGGGGATGCAGGTGAGTGGGAGCTAGCAGCACTTCCTTGGTCTGCAGGAGGCCCAGGATTTAATCCCCAGGACAGAGAAACAGGTTTTCTTTTGTATTCTAAAACTATGAAGGTATTCTGTATATCATTACCAAAAATTTAGCTTTGACATTTACTTTTATCTTTAAAAGACACATGGACTTATACAGTGGCACTTTGAAACTCAGAGTTAATTGGTTCTGGAAAGTGGGAGAAGTACCAAAAAATGATTGAAACTGAAAAGCAAGTACCAAATTGTTTTGGCTGGGAAGGGTAGCGAGTCTTGAAGCAGTTGACACTAGCAAGTTCTAGTTTTCGAGGTGCATCAAAGGACGGGTACTTGGACAAATTCTTCACGTCAAAATACATGGAGTACCAAATTCTATGAGTTTCAAAGCAGTTGAGCACCAGGGTATGACTGCATTTGTTTGAGAGTAAGTGCATATGCTCTTTCTTTTCTTTACATATAATCAGTTATCTAAATATTTAGTGAAAATTCTACCATTTCTTACCAGTTTTCATTAATCTTCAGTACTAATGACATTGTAAATCAAGTTTCTACACATATACTAATTTGCCTTTGGATTTTATACTCAATGTCATTGGTTTACTTATCTATAATACTAGTCACTCAGATTTATCAAAATTACTGATCTTTGAAAAGATAAATTTCATAAATGTTTTCAATATGCTTGAAGAGCTCTGTTTTTATTCCATAGAAATTTTAAATTAGTTTCTCCAGTCTTACTTCAAATAAAAATATAAAATTACCCTTGGAAACCTAGAGTTTGTGTAAAATTTTAGTCAATTTGGATAGAGACATGTAATCCTAATAAAAATGGAAGGTAATACATAGTAGGTAAGAATTACTGAGAAACAGAAAATATTTCAAATGTCTGGAAAAAAGATTTGTGTAAGTATTCATAGTATTTATCAGTTTAGGAGTTCTAGGTCAGAATAAAATTGAGAGTTTTAGAAAGTTTATAGTCACAGGAGAACAAGGTAAGAATATACCCACTAAGTAGTTAGTGCACTACAGTAAACTAAAAAAATGAAAAGAAAAAACAAAGATACATAGTAATTTACTTTTATACTTGTGATGCTCTTAGATTAAAAAAATAATATACACAATCACACCGAGTCAAAGAGTTAGAGATAATTGGATAGATTAAACCTTCAGTTTTTAAAGGAAGGAGGTACTTTTTAGATGTACCAGATAACGAAGTATGCTAAATTTGTTTTGTATTTTAAGTAATCTTAGAGTATGGAATATTTCTATATAATTTAATACGCAGAAACCAGAACAGGAAAGTGATGAATTGAACTACACGAAAAATTAAGTTCCTACAAAATCAAACCCATCATAAACAAAATAAAAAATTCAGATGATAACTTGAGAAACTCTTGCAATCTATGTCACAGGAAAAAAATTAATTCTTTAATATATATAATAGATAAAATCTCCCACAAATCAGTAAAAAACAACCAATAATCTAATATAAAACCAGAATGATATGAACAAGCATATCACAAAAGAGGAAAGTAGATTATTTTAAAACATATGAAAAGATGTTCAATCTAGATAATAATAAAAGAAATTTAAACATAAATCATACGAAGACTTCGCTTTTACTATTGTATTATCAAAGATCAAAACACATGATAATGTCTTCATGGTGGGGTGTGAAGAAAGGCCCTCTTGCTGGTGTGCGTGTAAATTAGGGCTATTAAACTTTCTAGCCAAGGAGAGAAGATTCTTCTGACTTGTTATCACTCACAGCCCTCTGCCTCTGTGGGCTCTTTTGTCTTCCCCACTGGAAGCTTAGCAAAGAGCTGGTTCACCAGGATGGAGTTGAATCATTGTGTTAACACATGACCTCTGTTTAATATCAGCAGCATTAGTATGCAAAGACTCTACCTAGGCTCTGGTCCTACAAGGACATTTTTCCAGTTGAGGAAACATTAGCTATTAAGGAGTTAAAGGGTATTTTCTGCCCATTCACCTTGTCAATACAAAGAGCAGGAAGGGGATAGGGTCTTTCTTCTAGAGCACCTCCCGTAATACATGCAACTATGTCCAGCCCAGCTTGTACTCCACACGATACCAACAGCACAGTGGACACTTGCAAGGCTGGCTCAATTGGCTGTGGGGTTTTCTGACAAGTCTAATATCCTGTCACACCACATGAAATAAGTGTGTGTTATGTGTATGTGACTCAATTACCTGTGCATGAACACTACAAAATTACAAATGGATATAGCCTTTTCCTTCATTATTATATTTCTTGGATTTAATTTACAGATACAGTCACATACCAATGTGAAATATTTAAGCAAAACAGTATTATTTGAGATAGCAAAATATTGGAAACAAAAAAAATACCTGCCAACAAACAATTATTTGTACATGCATGAAATTGAAAACTATGTTGCTATAAAAAAAATGAGGATGCTCTTTAGGTTTAAATATGGAATAATTTCCAAAATATATTATATGATATTCTGCAACTTGTATACTAAAAAGGGAAACTTTGTGCACACATATGATCATTGTTCCAATTCTTTACTCTTGATAGTTACATATGAAGCTGATAACTTCTATTTCCCTCAATAAGAGCCACTGCTTAGCAGTGAACAAATGTGAGACAGAAATATTTTATTGTATTTTCTTTTGGGCCTTTCAAAATTTGAACCATGTAAATGTATTATATCTCCAGAATAAAATGCTGAATAAGAAAAATAGGAAACCAAGTCAAATAAGTAATTTGCAGAAGTTAGATGTCATCAGAAGAGTCATGCACAAAATGCTGTGATAGCAGGGAGCAGGAGCTGATACAGACGACCTCTATGTTCTTTTTCAGGTAGAAGATCCTGTAGCACAAGGAAGCCCCTGTATGGCCATATAGAAACAACAGCTGCTTGACATGTATACTATACTGTAAGTACCAGTCTTTTGTCTTTGAGTAATCCTGTCCATCACAATTTTGGTTTGATGGGAAGTTTTCAGATCTTCTAGGAAAGAGAAAATGTCTGAAGCTGATAATCTAATGCTTTTAAAATGGGTGGCTTTCAATTTCCAAGAATGTTCAGCTTAAATTATGTTGACTGCGTCTCTCAATCTCTCTCTACCATAAGAAAGAAATCTGACAACCATCCTTATAAAATACATTGAAATATTTGAAAATATCGGACTCATATGTGCCTTGTGTAACTAGAATTTCAGGGTAATTATTCTCTCAAAAGTGGTGGAAAATAACTATGATGATCCTAGAAGTTTTAAATTCTAGGTGATTTCTACTAAAAGTGCAGAGGATTTCTTACTCTGCAGGGAACTGGGGAGATGCCAGACAAAGTAATCACTTTCTGAGTGCTCAAGTTTTGCCTGTGGTTTTCAATTGAATGTAGTACTTTCCATTTCTGATGCAACAGTGTTGCAGAACTTTGGGAATACCCACGCACTTTGTTTTAAAGCAGAGCAGTGAATATGCATTCCAATGTGGAACTGATTGAGCAACAGTGAAATTAGTGATAGCTTTGGTACAAAGAAATGTCAGCCAATAAGCTCTTGAGGATAAGAGAAAGGTTGGGATTATCTGCTAAATAATAATAATAGCTACTATATAGAGAGCATTAACCATGGTAGGTATTACTATGGTACTAAACAATTTAGCTACATCATTTCATTTAGCCTCCACATCAGTCCTGTGATCCAGGTGCAATTACTATCCCTGGTTTTCTAAGGCTAAAGCTTGGAATGATGAAGTCATTTGGCCAAGTTTATATAACTTGTGGGTGGTGGAGCCAGCATTTAAACTTAGAAACTCTTTCTTTACAAATGGTACCTTGAATAGCTATGGCATACAGTACAAAAAAAAATAACATTCTCTAGGTATAAAAATTACAACAAATGAGCAAGATTCCTTAGAGCATAGGGATGAAATAAAAATATATATCCCCTTTAATACAGCTGCGTAGACTTATTTCTTCCCTGGGCATTGAATAAAAATTTGTACAGGTCCCACAGCTTTGCCAGGGGCTCTTAACTAGTAAAAAAATTATCTCATGCTTCTGGACACAATAGCAATCTCACTTCATAATTAAAATTGTCAGTCCATGGTAATAATCAAGACTCCAAGCTTCATTTGATGTTAAAGCTTCTTTTTTATCCTACTAGAATAAATTTTCTCTGACACCTCCAGTTTGAGAGTGCTTTGGGAAGGGAAAGCCATATAGGGCAGGAACAGTTTAACATGGATGGTACTGTTATGCAGTCATAATCTCATTTCATTGATTTCTAGCCTTGGCAGATGACCAAAACTGATTCATAGTCTTTTGAGGCAGCTTTTATGTACATCTTGAAAATTTCCCTCCTGGGAAATCTCTGACCACATTTCATACAGCTGAAGTAGTGCTACTATTGTAGATGTCGGGTTATGCTTCCTCACCATGGACACCCATCTGCTGCAGTCCTGTCTTCTCTCTAGGCAGCCTTGGAATCTATGCTGTATCCCAATTTGAGCCCCACAATTCACCTCTTGGATGTACAGAGTAGATGCAGCTATTTACCAAAGCAGACATGATTTCCTACATCTGAACTTTTCTTGAAATGGAGATGGCATTGGTATGTATATTCACAGATTGCCAAGGACACAGGTCAAGTTCTCTATGTAGCTTTCTATATATCCACTTACTTGGCTTGACTTTAAGAGTAAATACACTTTGCTCTACTCTCATGGTATGAGGTATGTGTGTTTGGGTTAGAATGGGCGGTGAATTCCATAGCATTCCAATAACTCTCTCCAAAATTTCTCTCTAAAAATAGTTCTCCTTCTTAGTCTCTCCAGACTTTATTATCCTCAAGGCAGCTATTTTGCTAAGAGTTGCCAAAGCAAGTTGCCATAGTTTTTCTTTTGCAGGTTCTGCGTATGTAGCCTAGCTTCCCAATTGAGGATATGGAGATCTTTGGCATCTATTTTTCTGTTCTTACTTTGTGGGATTTAAACTGGAAGAGAGACAGAAAAGCCCCATTTTAACATACTATAAATGTTTTTCTATATTGGTTAAATGGCTCTTAGAGGGAGTAGTAAGTTCAAAAGTGAATAATTGTCCTTCATTTTCCAAAACTTTAGCTATTCCTATTTTGATTATGATATTTTCTTCAGGCAGAATAAGAAGTTTAAATGAGACAGCTGAGACACTAAATCCTTAGCCCTCTTCAGTTTTTAACCTGAAATTATCCTTCCACATTTGAAAATAAGCTTATCCTATACCATTTTCATTCCAAACCTTGGAGCTTCTGAACACTCAGTTAAGCCTAGCCAACTTAATTATCTTAGCTAAGTGTTTCTTTCTTGTTCATCTTAACATTCATTTATCCTTTTCTGGGATATGAGTCATTATGATAGAGCAATATAAACAATATAATTCTTTGTCTGGAAGTAATTTTAATGTTTTTGAAAGATTGAATTATCATAGTTTATCTGACTTCCATATAAAGTGAAAGGAACAACTGAATTCAAGCCCAATAAAACAATCTCTTCTTAATCTTCATCTTTTTCACTGCCCTATATTTATTGCACATTAAAGATCTCAGTTTATCTCATTCCAATAAGATACTGGAAGTAACTGAAAATTTTTTCTTCCTTTGATTTCTGTTCCTGGTTCTCCTCTTACTTCTTGAACTTTCTTCAAGTCTACATCTTTGAGTCTTCATCCTAAAGAGTTTCATTGATCATTTTCTTCTTTGCTTTCCCCTTCAATTGTATCTGTAGTCTGGAGCAATATAACAACCACCCACGTGCAGTTGATTTTCCTGGCTTCATCTTTACTTCATTTTTTGGTTTAGTTGCATGCAGTTTTACTGTGGCTCTTTTACATTACAGTGAAATCAGTTACTGGCAGGTGTGTCTCTGACATTTGACTATTAGATTACTGAGTACAGGGATAAGGGTTCTTATTCACTACTCAGTATCAGACATAGAGTAGAAATTAGAACATTTGCATACATGAAATATATTTACTCTACTTGCTGGATAGTAGCTACATTCAGCTATTACGTTGGTTAGTTCTTTTTTTTTTTTTTTTTCTGGTACCGGGAACCTAACTCACGACCTTGCGTTTGCCAGGCAGGCGCTGTGCCACTGAGCTAAATCCAAAGCCCCTACGTTGGTTAGTTCTGCAAAATTAAAATAGGTGAAACCAAAGAAATCAGCATTTACTATCAACTCTTCCTACTGATTTCCCAGTTTCAATCCCAGACACATCATTAAGTCTCTTGTTTGCTTTGTCTACCTCAGTAACCAGTCATAAAATCCTGTCTATTTGTATTGGCAAATCATTTTCCCTCATTTCTATTTTCATTGAGTTTCGCTGAATTTTTACAAAACATATAATATACTTTGAGCATATCAATTCCTGGGTAGTAATTTTGCATTTGATTCTTGTTTTATTTCCACCTTCCAAATCTTCATTCCATTTGGTTTGAACAGTAACATTAACTCCGTAAATACTCATTGGTACTGTAGAGAAAGTGTAAATTTTGAAGTCAGGTAAATCTGCATTTAAGTCTTGTCAGCTGTTTGACAAAGAACAACTTACTTAATCTTTTTCAATTTTAATTTCCTCACTATTATTTGTACTGTAACCACTGATTAATTCCTCCACTCAATATAAAGTCTTGCAAGAAAGAATTATGTCTTACTTAACTTTTTATTGTCATTAATCTATCATAGTTTCTGGCATGCTGCTTCTACTCATTGGTGCTATTTGTTGAATAAATGAATGTAATAACAGCTATTTTGCAATCCAGAAGCATGAAATAAATTGAATATGATAAAAGATGTCAAGAAGCCTAAGCAGGAGCATGGAAGGAGTCATGTAGAATTTGACTGTTATGGTTTAAATCTACACAGCAGTCAAAATGTCATGTGTTTGAAAGATGGTTGGATCATGAGTGTGCTACACATATCAGTGAATCTACCCCATGTTGAATTCAGTAGGTATCTGTGCTGTTAGTTGGCAAGGCATGACCTGAGAGGACATTTTCTTGTCCTTGGCTTCTCTGTTATTTCTCTCCTCATGATTGCCATGAGTTGAGCACTTTTTCTTTTACCATGCCCCCCTGCCATCCTGTTTGTGTTTCAGAGCCAGCCTACCACGGACTGAAGCTACAAGCCCAAAGAAGTTTCTCCTCTGTTAAATTGCAGTTGTTGGGTATTTTGCCCCAGGGGTGGGAAAGTGGCTAATGCAATGACTTAGACCTCTAAACTAAAGCACCACAAGAGCTGCCACCAGGCAGGCAGCACCAGCTATCAACCATGTGAGTGATAGCATTTTCGGATGTCCTTTTCACTTTAGCATACCAATCAAGAGAAAAAAAGCACCATCTAACAACTGATGGTATCTTAAGACATTGTTTAAAGCAACTAAGTTTAGCGGCAGTAATGCATGGAATATAGGTAAACCTGAAATTCACAGCATTTCCTCAAGAGCTAGGACTGTAGACACAGGCATAAAGAGCGATAGGGAGACTCAGCAGAGGCTAAAAAGGCAATGAGAAAATCAACTTTGCAGAATGGAGGAAAAGCACCCAGCCTAACACAGTGATGGAACACTTGATAATACTATCACCTATAGTAACATGAAAGACAGAAATTCTAACTAAAGAATCATGGATTTCGCAAAAAGTTTCCAAGCAAAATGATAAAACTGTCGACTGACTTCTTTGAACTGTTGATAATAAAGTGATGAAAAGAGAACTAAAGAAATAGTTTGGATTTCAGGAAGAATATAGGGAGAATTTTTTCCAAGCTGAAAGTTTCAAAGTTAGAAGAGACACTGTTTTCCAGCCTAAACCTTACCAGATGGCAAAAAATGGCAAAGTAAGAGATGGTTCTGGGAAAAGATCAAATCAAATGTTTAGTATGATGTGGTTTCAAATCAAGGTCAAGGCAAGAAGGTGTCTGTCAGATTGTTATGGACATATTTTCCCCACAAAATTATAAATTCTTTTAGAAAAATAAATGTCAATTTTATTTTTGTTTTATCATCTGTTAAAATAGTTCTAACCTAGTAATAAAAAAGTTCCCCTCCTACCCTATTTCAATCTGTGTTGTCAAAGTTCCAAAGAAACAAAAATCTAATTTTTATAAAATCCAAACTCTCTCTCCTTATCCTTGTCTCTCTGAAATAAAAAACATCAGACCCCCAATTCAAAGACCCAATCCAAAAATGGGCAGCTGAGATGAGTATACACTTCTCAGATAAAGAAATACAAATGGCAAATAAATATATGAGAAAATGTTCAACATCATTGGTCATTTGAGAAATGCAAATTAAAACAACATTGAGATTTCATCCCACCCCAGTAAGAATGGCTAGCATCAAGATATCAACTAATAACAAATGCTGGCGAGGCTGTGGAGAAATAGGAACTCTTCCCCACAACTGGTGGGAATGCAGACTGATGAAACCACTGTGGAAATCAGTTTGGAGATGCCTCAGCAAACTAGGTCTAGAGGTCCCATTCAACCCAGCTATTCCCCTTCTGAGTATTTTCCCAGAAGATCTGAAAACATCATATCACAGCAATATATGTGTACCCATGTACATAGCGGCCCAATTTGTAATTGCTAAATTGTGGAAGCAACCCAAATGTCCATCCACCGAGGGCTGGATTAAAAAATTGTGGTACTTTAATATAATGGAATATTACTGAGGTATAAAGAAAGATAAACTCGAGGCTTTTATAGGGAAATGGTCACAACTAGAGAGCATACTCATAAGTGAAATAAATCAGATCTGCATGTGTAAGCATCGTATTGTCTCATTAGTGTAAGACCTGAAAGAGTGAATAAAAACTAGGAATTGTGATAGACACTGAAATGAAAAGAAAATGCTCAAAAGTAAAGGGCAACTGGGGTGTGAGAAAAAAGAAGGGAAAGACAGGGAAATTATGTATGTATACACAGGATAGCTAACATAGTTGTACTACTGTCTTATATTGCTCTACAGAAAGGAACAGGAAATGATTACTTATTTGATCGATCTTGTATATCTCTGTTTTCCTGAGAAACCACTTTGAAGTTATCAACAAGTAATACAACAACCATGGTTAATTTCCTATAACTTTGTCTGTAACTCTGTTTTGTTTGTATTATTCTTATGCTATTTTGTAAAAGGATGTCTGTCTGTTAATATATTTTCCTTCTTTTATTTTTTAAAATAAAAAAAATAAAACTGAGGCTTATTACTTCTACAAATTTTTCTCCATTCTAATTTTGAACTGTGGACATCATGGTAACAAAATATAAGTCATATTTGATCATAAGGTAGAAGTTTAATGTTGAAGATGATAGAATGATTAATTATATGAAAATTGTTTCTAGGGCTGAAATGTCTTTCCTTAGATTTAATTTCAATCTGAGACCAATAAATCTGAAGCCATAATTACTTGTTTTTCTAAAACCATGATTAAATTGCAGGAGAATTTTCGAATTACCAATTGTTTGAGTTTTGGAATACTCCTATGAGACCAAGACTCTCCTTTCAGTTGAAGTTTAAATCACTGGTTTTCCACATCAGGATCTACTCAACCCATACCTGGAGGGAAAAATGATCACAAATAATATGATTTATATTCCCTTTCAGTTTTCATTTTGCTTTCCATTTTATCTAGTTGAACCTGCCTTTGTGTAACTTTTCACAATAGTATTACTTATGTAATACTCACTTCAAGTGAAGAATCACTGAAATGTGACATGCAATTTTAGAAGAAAAAAGAGAAACAATGGAATGTATTTTCTTCTGCAAAAGAATTGTGAGAAAGTGATTACTAGCTCTATTCCTACGCATTCTTTCCTTTCCTCAGATTCTCTCATCCATTTGATTTCCCAAGTCCCTATACAGAGATGTAAAGTGGAACTGTTAAGTCCACCATTTTGACAATATTGCAAAAATTATCTTATCTGGCACTTTTAGCTTTTTTCTGACTCTCAAGCTATTAAAATGGCTGGGTTCCCAGATGCTAGTAAGAGTGAAAAATGGTTCTTTAATAAGTGACATCAAATAAAAGGAAATGGTTATGCAAATACCTAAACAGTCATGCTCAATTAGTCAATGGGATCTATATAGTTTCTGATTTGATGAGTTAAGAGACACATCAAGTGATGGCTGTAGGTAGCAAAAGCAACAGGTGAACTTTGTTATTTAAAGAAGAAATAGAATCTGTTTAACCAGTTGACTGTTTGGGATATTAAATCATGACTGAACTTTATTAATAAAAACAATGCATTACATTGGCACAGTTTTAAGAGCCAAACTCTTGGGGAACCTCTTTACTCCCACTAAGACTGTTTTTGTTTGTCCTTACCTCCTCTTCATGATTTAAACTTCCCTGTTTTTCCCTATTACGTGTCCTTCACTTCCCTTGAAATTTGAGTACTTGCTTTTACAGTGAAAGAGGCTCAAAATCAACCAATCATCTTGGGGAGATGGTGGAGTTATGAGCAGCAGAGAAACAACCTTTCCAATATTTGGTGTCCAGACACTGAAATATAGCAATGTCAGAAAGAGAAGGAGAAGGGAAATGAGTCCCCAGGACCCAGCAAGGATCTGAAGTGAAAATTGAAGCCCATGGGGAGAGCAAAGAGAGAGAGACTTCAACAAAGAAGAAGGAAGTGGCAAGAAGTGTTTTCTCCCTGAGCTCTGACTCACAGCAATGGAAGAGGCAGCACAAACCTGCAGATGTATGGCGAATACTGGTAACCTGAGAGACCCCCATGGAGAAATGAACCAGTAGAATGGAGCAGTGGATGCACCAGACTGCAGTAGTTGGTAAGTTGTTTGGATTCAGATGCCCCCCAGGAGAGTGTGATTGGCCATAACCATCTTGGAGAGGAGCCAACTGAGCTTGAAACTCAGAGCAGCTATGGGTTGTCTCCATCTAGCATCTCTTGGTTTTAGGGTGGGGCAGAACTGAGTTCAAGGCAGAAGGGGTCACATAAAATGTTGCAAGCTAAACAAATTGGATTCCAGACTTACAGTCAGAAACTAGCCTGAACTTCAATGGAACTAAAGGTACAGGCTTACTGGGATTATCCAGTAATTCACTGAACACCTACAGCTGGCTTGCTGGGATTAATCAAAATGGATCTGGACTCTGTTTGCCCACTTTTTCTACTAGTGACAGCAGAGACATGCCTTGAAGTGGACATATTTTCCTTCTTTTCATCTTTTTTCTCCTTTTCTTGTTTTTCTTTTCTTTTTCATGTTTTATATAAGTGTGGGTACTATTTCTAGCTTTTTGTCATAGTTGTTATGATTATTCTGTTCTGTTATTATTTTTTATTTCTGCCTTTTCTCTTTCCTTCCCAGTGTTTCCCAGTGTTCTCCAGCTTTGGTTCTAATAACTTCCTCTTCTATTTCTCTGTTTTTCACCCAACCCCTTTTAAATTTTCTCCCTTTAAGATAAAATTACCATGCTGAGATCACATTTACTGTATGTAATTTTCTTGTTTGTTTTAGATTTTTGTCATCTAACCACAAAGCTAGTTCATACAATTAAAGGTGGCAAATTAGTAGTTATCACTGTCATTTTCTAGGCTGTGATAAGTGGTATTGTTATTGCTGATTGTACTACTTTAATCAAATGACATAATTGTTCTAATCAGTTGTTCTTTCTATAGTCCAACACTGAGATTGCCTAAGGGTCGTTAAAAATACTATAGGCCAGTGCCAAGGGACCAGGGGCTTGATCAAATAGGTAGCAAGTTCTCATCCTCAGTTAATTGAAGAGGTAGGACTTTGAAGCAGACTCAAAAGCAAAAAGCCAGCTATACCTAGAAGGCACCTCTGAGAAGTGATCATTTTCCAAGGCTTCTGAATACTAACAAGAAAGCTACTTGCTATAAGCAATTTATAGGTATCAATTTAGGATTAAACGTTAAAAATAGAAAATAAGAAGACACTTAAGCAAGGAGCAACTTCAAAACTTCCCAGTTACCAAAGGCAAACCCAGGAGACAACAAAGAGGAACAATTCAAAGGCCACCCATCTGAACTCTCTGAAGTTGTAAGAGAAATAACACAGCAGATAAATTAGGCTCTAGGAAAAAATCAAGTCCAGAAAGAATTCTCAGATAACTACAGAGATGGTAGCCATACATGATTAGTGACTCTAGAGCAGATACATATAGATAGAGGAGCTTAGGCAGATGATGAAAAGCATGAATGCCCAACATAGGAAAGAAATGGCAACCATCAAACAGATATCCCAGAGATTAAAAATTTCACTGGAACTATATGCAGCCAAAGGAATCAATGTGAGGACATAATATCAGATGTAGAAGATAGGATTGTGGTTAGTCATAAGGAAAAGAAAGATTTCTTAAAAGTAGTGTGGGACCATGAAAAATCAGTATAACAGCTGCAAGATGATGCAAAGAATAAAAACAGGAATGATAGAAGTCAATAAAAAAGCAGGAGACAGTGCAAATGACATTTTAAAAAAACCTGTTCACAGAAGTAATAGCAGAAAACTTCCCAAGCAGGAAAAAACAATTTGACAAACTAAGTGAGGCATATAGAACATCAGTTAGCCATGATCAAAAAAGGTCTACATCAAGGATTAAAATAGTCAAGGTTACAGAAATTCAACAAAAGAAGAGAATATTAAAAGCAGTTAGAGAAAAGAAACAAATTATTTATAAGGGAAAGCCCATCAGAGTCACAGCAGACTTCTCAACACAAATCCTCAAGTCAAGGAGAGCTTGGGGTAAAGTGTTTCAAGCCCTAAATGAAAACAGCCTTCAGCCCAGACTGATGTACTCCACAAAATTAATGGAGAAATACAACTCCCATGACAAAGAACAACAGAAAAAATGCATGAACACCAAAGCAGCACTCAAAAATGTCCTGAAGGACATTCCAGAAAGAGATAAAAAGGACTACAACTCCATGAACCCCAACAGAATAAAATCACCAGACAAGGCAAACAAGTAACAGAAGGGGGAAAGGGAACCAATAATGGGAAAATACCATAACAAAGACAACTCAACATCTATCATTTGTAACCATATATGAACAGTCTCAATAACTGTCTCAATCCAAAAAAACCTGGCAGATTAGACTAAGAAGCAAGATCCAATAATATGTTGAATATAAGAATACATTTAGTTAAAAATGTAATATATTAATTAATAATAATTTAATACACTTAATTAAAATGCATTAAATTTGAATTAAATATATTAAATTCATAATTTAATATATTTATTTAAAAAAGAAATTCATAGACTGAAAATCAAGGGATGGAAAACAATACTCCATGAGACAGGAACCTGGAAAAAAGCAGGGGTAGCTATTCTACTCACAGACAAAGTGGATTTCAAGCTAAGACTGACTGAGAGAGACAGAGAAAGTCACTACATCTTTGTAAAGGGAGGAATCCAAGAGAAAGAGATAGGAGTCATAAATATATATGTACTAAACACCAGCACAGCCAGCTATATAAAACAAATATAAACAAACATGAAAAATCAAGTAAGGACTAATACAGTTGTAATGGGTTACCTCAATACCTCACTGTCACAAATAGACCAACTAGACAAAAAGAAAGCAAAAAAAAAACAGAAATGAACCAAACTCTTGAATAAGTGGACTTAGTATATATCTAAAGAGTGTTCTACCCCGACAACATCAGAATACACATTCCTGGGTGCATATGGGACATTCATATACCAGCTCATGAAACTTACTGAAGTAATTGCAAAAGGATTGAAATTTTCTCATTCGTAATATCAGAACCTAGGGCAATGAAATTTGAAATCAAAGGCAAAAGAAAAGACAAGAACTTCATAAACACATGGAAATTAAATAACACCTTCCTGAACAACCAGTGGAAACAGAGGGGAGGAAAGAATAAGTTATTTTTGTTGTTGTTGTGGTTTTTTCCAGTACTGGAAATTGAACTCACGACATTGCGCTTGCCAAGCAGGCACTGTACTGCTGAGCTAAATCCCCAGCCCCTAAAAAGAATAATTTAGACAACTTCTACAATTAAATGATAATACCAGTAAAACAATCTGGAGCTTATGAGATATAATAAAAGCAATCCTATCAGGAAAATTTATAATGGTGATTCCCATATCAGAAAAACAGAGTGAGGTCAAAGAAACAATGTAATGTTCAACCTCAAACTTGTAGAAAAACTAGAGCAAGTCAAGCCCAAAGTTCATATAATGGAGGAAATTATAAAGACCAGAGCAGGAATTAATAAAATGAAGGTTAAGAAAACAATACAAAGAATCAATGAATTGAAGAGTCAATCATTGTGAAAGATTAAATAAATTGACAAACCCTTGAGCAAACTTATCAAAAAAAGGAAAGAAAAGACTCAAATTCATGCAATTAGGAATGAAAAGGGTGAAATCACAACAGATCATGAAGAAATCCAGAATATCATCAATACCTACTTGGAGAACCTTTATTTTAATAAGATGGAAAACAGAAAACATTGACAGATTCATACATACTTATGAATTATTAAAGCTGAGTCAGGAAGATATTAAAATTCTAAATAAGCCAAATAAGTTATGAAATTGAATATGTAATTAAAAACTTACCATCAAAGAAAAGCCCAGGCTCAGACTGATTCCCTGCTAAATTCTTCAAGAAATTTAGAGAAGACCTTATGCCGCTACTTGCAGAATTCCTTAATGAAACTGAAAGGGAAGCAATACTCCCAAATTAATTCCTAGAAGCAAGTATTACCCTGATATCAAGACCACAGAAGGATTCAGATAAAAATAAGAGAACTAGAAGCCAATCTCTCTAGTTAATATACATGCAAAAATCCTCAAGGAGATGGTAATAAACAGAATGCAGCAAATCATCAATAAGATTATACACCGTGACCTAGTAACATTCATCCCAGGGATGCAGAAATGGCTGGACATAGGCAAAGTAATAAATGCAACACACCTCATTAACAGAGCTAAGGACAAAAACCATATGATTATCTCAGAAATGCTGAAAAAGTATTTGACAAAATCCAGCACCCATTCATGATAATAATCGTACAGAAAATGGGAATAGACGGTCTTTACCTCATCTGACAAAAATCATCTATGACAAAGCAACAGTCAGCATCGTATTAAATGGACAAAAATTGAAAGCTTTCGCTCTAAAATCAGGAACATGATTCAGTATGGTTCTGGAAACATTAGTCAGAATAATTAGATTAAAAAAGAAATAAATGGAATAAGAATACAAAAGAAAGAAGTTAAATTATCATTATGTGTTGATGACATGGTATTCTATATAGAAGACCCCAAAAGTTTAATAAGCAAATTCAGCAGGATAGCTGGATACAAAATCAACATTCAAAAATCAATAGCCTTCCTATATACAGATAACAACCTCACTGAGAGAAATTAAGGAAACAACACCTTTCACAATAGCATCCAAAAAATGAAATATCTATGAATCAATCTAATGAAGGAAGTAAAAGACATTTACATTATAAATTACAGTACCTGAAAAAGGAGATTGAAGTGGGTATCAGCAAATGGAGAAACATTCCTTGTTTTTGGGTAGGAAGAACCAATGTAGTGAAAATTGCCACACTTCAAAAATTATTATATAGATTTAATGCAATTCTGCTCAAAATACCAATAGCATATCTCACATAGAATGAGAGCAAATAATCCTAAAATTTATTTGGAACCAGAAGAATCCTAGGATAGCAACAAGCAGTTCTGAGGAACAAAGGTAAGGCAGGGAGTACCAAAATCCCTGACTTCAAATTGTACTACAAAGCTACTGTGAAAAAACCAGAATGGTACTGGCAAAAACAAAAACAAAAAGAAAAACAAAAACACCACCACCAACAACAACAACAAAAACTGACCCAAAGATCAAAGGAACAGATTAAATGATGCAGAAACAACTCCACACATACTCAGCCACCTTATCTTTGACAAAGGAGCCAAACACCTTCACTGGGAAGAAAGAGAGACTCTTTAATAAATGGTGCTGGAAAAACTGGCTTTACACAAGCTGAAGATTAAAACTAGACCCGTATCTTTTACCCTGCACTAAACTAAAATTGAAATGGATCAAAGATCTAAATAGTGAAACAGAAACAGTAAATCTGATGGATGAGAAATTAAATAGAATTCTTGAGGACATTGGTGTAGCAAAAACTTTGTAACAAAGCACTGATCACACTAGAAATATTACACTATTACTAGAAATATTACAAAGAATCAACAACTGGGATCTCATCTTATTAAAAAGCTTTTACACAGCAAAAGAAGCCAACAGAGTGAAGAACCCACAATGTGGGGAAAGAATGGCCAGCTGTTCTTCATACAGAGGACTAATGTCTAGAATATATAAAGAACTAAAAATCAGACACCCTAAATTTAAAGACCCATTCCAAAAATGGGCATCTGAAATGGATACACACTTCTCAGATGAAGAAGAAGAAATGGCAAATAAATATATGAAAAAATGTTCAACATCACTGGTCATTCAAGAGACAAAATTTAAGACAATACTAGGATTGGACCTCTCTCCAGATAGAATGGCTATTATCAAGAAATCAATCAATAACACATCCTGAAGGGGCTGTGGAAGAAAATGAACTTCTCCACTGTTGAAGGCAGTGTAGACTGGTGCAACCACTGTGGAAATCAATGTAGAGTCTCTTAAAAAATCTAAAACTAGTGGTCTTACTTGCCACAGGTATTCCTGTCCTTGTTATCTTCCTCCCAAAATTCAAAGCATTGTGCTACACACACCTATGTTTTTTAGTGGCACAGCATGTTATCAGCTAAATCTTGAAAACAGCCCAAATGCCCATCAACCGATGAATGGATGAAAAAGATAATAGTTTTTTTTTAATATATCCAATGGAGTAGTACTCTACCATAAAGAACGATAAGTTTGAGACATTTGTAGGTAAATGGATACACCTTGAAACCATACTCCTAAATGAAATAAATTTGACACAAATGTTTAAGTTACTGCATTTTGTCTCTAGTGTGAGTATCAGAAAGTATAAATAAGGACCAAGATATATATGATACTGGGAAATGGGAAGAAAATGTTTAAATGAGAAGAGGAATAATAAAGCAGGTAAGGGGAAAGGAAAGAAGGGACAAGAAAAAAAATACAAGGAAAAAATGGAAAAAAAGCCTTTGTAAATAAGGAGGGTAAGAGGGATGGAAGGAAGAGGAAACAAATGGGAAAAATAAGCAATATATATCATATAAAGACACAAATTCCCTATAATTAGTGTTATTATGTATATCTAAGGTATACCAATAAAATTTAAAAACATACACAAAAAATCAGTTGACCACCAAAGCATCAATGTAACCAGTGGTGATGTTGGTTGGATCTATAGAGATACCCTGAAGAAATGACCAGGATGCTGTGATAGATACTGAGCAGAGAGGGCTGCTTTTGAAGCATGGGATTTTAATCTCAACTGTTGCTGGTCACCACTGAACTCCCTTTCAATTTATAAATTCTCTATAAAGGTATTTGATTGACTTTTGTAAACATGAATGATGGCTCCATCAGAAATTATTCAGAGAAGCTTTGGATATTTTGAGAGAGAAGCCCAGCAAGACTATTTCATGTCTATCTGTAGTGTAGTCAGTAAGTATGCAATTAAATTTAAGGCGTGCTGTCTGTCTTCTAAAATCCATACCTGGTTTGAAATACAGACATTGTATTATTCTGGAATCTTGGTTTGTAATAAAGATAATGTGAATGTGAAAAAATTAAAGAAAAGATGCATTTAGAAATTTCATGTATGCAAAATAGCAAAATTTCAACTATAGTAATTTTGGGTATTTATCCTAGAGAAATGAAAACTTATGTTTGCACAAAAACATCCAGGTGAATGTTCACATCAGCTTTATTTAAAATAACCAAAACTGTAAACAACCCAAATGTCCTGCAGTGACCAAACAGGGACAAATGAAGAAGCATTCATTGTAATATTGACAACAATGGAAAAGACCAGGCTCTTGATTCATTCAACAACTGGGATGATCTCAGGGTTGTTTTGGTGACTGAAAAAACAAATCTCAAAGACTGCATATTTTATGACTTAATTTTAAATAGAGATGAAGGAAATCACTGGTTGACAGTATTAGAGTTGGGATAAGGGTCTGATTATCCGAGGGAAAAATGAGGCAATCTCTTTGTGATGAGGGAGCAGTTTTGTATCCTGATTGTCATGGTGGCTACAAGAACCTATCAGAGTGCTGTTAACAAGCAAGAGATGAGCACATGTAAAACCTCAGTGAAATATGTAGTTTACAGCAGAGAACACTCATTTCCTGATTCTGATAATGCCCTATAGTTACATCAGATGTTATCTTTAGAGACTATAGCTGGGTAAAAGTACGTACAAAAAATGGTATTCTTGAAATACTTATGTTTTAATTTTACAATAAAAAGTTTCAAAATAAAAGTGCACATATGATTTGTGAGACTAGGGTGCAGGAATCCAAGAATGCTGTTGCAGTACTGGGACCGGAGAGCTGGAAGTTCTTAAAGCAATACTCCGACTCTCTAGCTGCTTCTCTTGACCATGCCTGCTTTATGCTCTCTTCAAAATGGCTTCCTTTTTGCACTTCTACCTTCATATGACAAAAAAGTAAAATTATAATTTCTAAATTGAAAACTTTACACTCATGAGACCAGAATCAAGTTAAAACTGTAATTTTCTGGTCCCAGTTTCAAATTTCATGGGTAGCTACTTCTATAAACTGGCCTAGCTTAGGTCTCCAACCTACTCGCCTTACAAACATTTTACTGTCAGAGAAATTGATATTCATAGCACCAAAAAGGTTCATTTTCCAGGACAGGGAGAATTTGGGGGGGGGGCTCAGTAGATAAAAAGTTGTGCTACAGACAGATAAGAACATTGATTGCATTAGAACTTGGCAAATGTTATATTTCTTGTATGTAGGTGATATATGTATATTTCTTGTACCTTGCCACCTATTTGGCTAACATTTAGCTCTGCATTTCTATTGGTCTTTTCTTGTTAGTATTCTTGAATGTAACGTATACCAACCTCCTTCAATTCATTTACAATTTATAACAGCGCTGACACCCTACTAACTTGTTGACTCCCTGAGGTCACTGTCTTTTGCTTTAGTGCCATGCTGCTGTGATATAGTGGATGTTCTGTGACTGTTTCTGCAGATATCACTCAAGATGGGGTGAGTTATATTCTCAGAGAAGACAGTCTTCATTTTCGGTGGTTGATAACAGAAATACTCCTATTTTGCCCAGATAATTTTGACTTGGTAATAGGAAGAGTGCCAGGAGGAGCAGATCTGAAAAAAATTCTGAACAGCATCAATAGCATTTCCTACCACAGATATAGGAGTTTCTTATGAGTTCCCTGGGGTGATTGATCTCTGTTTCTCTGAACAGTTCACACGATCCTACTACACATGCTCAATTTCCATGGTGTCCTCAAGTAATTTCACTTTTGGAATACCCAAGTGCTTTAAGAGAGTGCAGGACTCTTCACTGTGTATTAACAATGTCTATTTTATCATCTTCTTGCTCTACATAAGCTGATGCACAGGGTTCTCAGACCATTTTCATGAGACTTTATCATCAATAGTAAAATGTAGAACTTTATATTAACATTCATAGGTCATCTGGTAATAATCTTTTTTTGATCCTCAGATACATGTTTTCTTCCAAGTTGAGAAAGGGATCAAATGATAAACCAAATGAACTCAGGAAGGTGAATTTTCCCCTGGTACATTTATAATGTTCCACAGAAACAAGTATAAGTATGATACTGCATAGATAATACACAGCCTCATGAGGAAGAAATAGACATGCACACAGATTATTACAATATAGGATGGGTAATGAGGTACTGTAAGAAAAGGAAAACAATAGTGGATTGTAAGGGATGAAGATTTTTTAAGAGAATAATCTTGGGACCATAGAAAAAGCCACACACCCACACAAAAACATGCATACACACACACACACAAACACACGTGCACACACACACACAAACACACGCACACACACACACACTGGAAGTTGACTTCAGGAATCAATGACATATGCATATACAGAGAAGACTAATCTTTCTGTAATAATCCTATATATGAAGACTGAGAGCTCAAGAAAACCTGTTGAATGAATGAGGACCTGCTCCTTCAACCACAGTGCAATACACCCAGTTTCTAGATGAAGCCAAAAGGCTGCAAAAGATATGAGTAAGCAAGAGGGCTCTGGAGGGTGGGTGGGAGTACAATGAAGTTAATTGAATAAATCTATCAGAGGTTTCTCTACATTAGGATTAACAAAGAGGAAAGCCTGGCTTTTCCCACTCTGTAATCTTGTCTGTGACTCATCCTAAGAGTAATTCCTATTTCTCAATGTTTTAGTGTGTGAAGGATCATAGATTTTAGATATAAAAACCACAGTTGATCTCAGTTCTTATCGGGGTGGGTCTCAGAACACAGGTTACTTTATATTACTCAAGCCAATGGCAGAGGAAAAGTTTGGATGATCTGAAGAAATGACTTTCAGCAAGGGGATGACTTAAGTGTGTTTGGATTTGTTGATTTATTAGATTCAAGACTTTATTGCTTTCTTTTGTGTTCTTGTTTATGATGATTGCTCCAGTGTTTGCAATATTTCTCTTTAGCTTATTATGATCTACTTTTATATCATCAAATAGCACTTTATATGTAATATAAGAACCTTACAACAATGTATTTCCATATATATGCCCCATACTTTGACTAGGTGTTGTAAAAGTTTTATTTCTATACATGATTGAACACCACCTTTCATTATCATTTTGCCTTTAAGAGTCAATTAACTTTTTAAAAAAGTCAAAAGCGAGAGTTAAACAGCCTTTTATATGTGGTACATGCTTGAAACGGTGGTGGTAGGGTGTTGTTCTATACATATTGTTTATGTGTGTTTATGTGTGCATGTCATATTGGTAGTATATTCAGCTCCTTAGATTCTTTTTGAATTTTGCTTATCACACTTAAAACTGTAGTGTTTTCATCACATTTAGAAAATTTAGGAGCACCAATCTTTTCACAAAAAAGTGTGCACTTTTCCTATCTTGCTGGAATTTTTGCACGGTGTTTTAACTGCTATTAGTCCTATCTGCTGAACTTTTTACTTTCAGATATATTTTTAATTTTTAGAATTTCTACTTGGAACTTCTTTACCCCTTTTCTTTCATTTAATATTTTATTAACTATTACACATATTATATCCAAAATAAAAGCTTTATAGTCTATTTCGGATCCTGTGGGTTTTTTTTTTTTGTTATTTTTGTTCTGCTATCATTGACTAATTTTTCACCTGGTTAATAGCCATATTTTCCTTTATTTTGTATGGGTGGTAGCTTTTGCTTTGGATATTAGACAGTCTAAATTTTATTTTGTTCAGGTTTTCTGTTCTGTTATAAAGAGTTCTGATAAATGTTGAAAAGCTTCAAAGTAACTTGTAGATGAGCCCTCATCATTTCTGAAGCCTTATTAAAGTCTATTGTAGCTTTTACTACAGGGCAAGTTTCACCTGTGTGATGAGTGGAATTCACATATCTCCTGTCTGTATTTTGGCTCTGAATATCATTCCATTTATAACACCCTGAAAGTTCTTTGTCTAGCTATGAATTTTTATCCTGGGTGTGTGTGGCTTAGGATGTAATAACAGATACAGTGGTAGCCTGTGCAGATTTCTAAAGCTTTCTCTCTCTGTAGTTTTCTTCCCCCTAGCACTGTGTCCCAATATTCCAGCTGTTTCAGCTTCCCTGAACTCTGACTTCAGTCTCTTCAATAAAAGTGTGCAATGAAACCATCGCACTCTGTTGGGTTCTTTCACTTGCTGTCAACATCTAGGAAGTCATTTCAAGCAGAAAGCCTGCGCAGTTGAAATTTGTTCCTTTCTCTCAGGAATCATAGTGTTGTGTTGTCTTGTGTCAAATGTCTACAAAATTAGTTTTATAGAGCTTTTTTTTGTTTTTAATTGCTAAAACTTTTTGTGGTAGTTTACATCAGAAGCAAACCCTGTAAGTTACCTCTGATACCAGGTAAAGGCTCACTGCCTGACATGCCCCAAAGTGGATATTATGGCATCAGTTTTCTGCAGAGAGAAAGCTTTAATGCACAATATGTGGCAAGGTGGCCAGGAGTTATAAACTGAGATCTGCCTCCCGGATTGGTTGACAATGGGAATTTATAGGAAGGAGGAGATTTTAAGGTTTGGATGGACAGGCATAAAGAGTCAATGACCAGGATGCCTCTTCATAGGTCCCATGTTTTTCTTTGGAGAAATTATTGTGTTCCACATGGAACATTTTGAGCGTGTGACACCAAAGTGTCATTGACCTGAAAATCTGGCATCGGTGAAAATTTGTTCTTGGAAAACTGATTTGGAAATCATCCTTGAGTGAATTCTGGAGGCTTTTCTTGAAAGACAACTTAGACACTTTATTTAAGAAATTTATATCTGGGTTACGTTCAAGCCTTAACCAATTTCACTTCCTCTCCAAATATTCAGATTTTTTTTGAAAGTTTACTTTTTGCTTCTGTAATGGAATATGAACAGGGTTTTCTAGACTGCTATATGATGAAAACCAAGGAATTGTTAAGTTTCTGAAATGAACACTAATATTTAGCTTAAATTATCCTAAAGCAGTGATGGAAAGCCTTTTAGAGACTAAGTGTCCAAACTGTGATCCAAAACTCACTTATTTGTTGCAAAGTGGCAACACTGCAATTAAACCTGAATATTGAGTTTTAGTTTAGAAAAATCATAAAAGAGATCCTGCAACTTGTAATGGAACTAAAATAAAAAAGTAAAAAACACAAAAGGTTTCACCTCCACAGTTCCTGTTGACACCTGCACTCACTCAGTCCCAGTGCAAAGATTTATTTGATTTAGCTTTTGTCTTGTTGTATTTTTTTCCCATTTTCAGTAGCTTGGCAGATCAATGTATGCCCAGTGGTAGCAGAAGCAGTTTGTATAGTGCTATACAATGTGACTAACATATAATTTATGGTTAAATTTTAAAATTCAATGAATAGTTGCCAGATGAGGCACTCTATAAATCACCAAAATGAATAATGAATGCCTCTTCCAATGAGGGTTTCAGGCTGAGAGAGTTTCAGTCCAAGGAAAAGTATAAAGAGCAAGTTGAAACAGAGCAGAAACTGTTTTACAAGATAATGCACGATGGTATTCATAAACATATACAGTCTTTTAGGTTGGTATACACCGAAAGGGGCTAAATTTTAGTCTCTTTATCCAACATAAAAGGTTTTCCTCTGTTCAATGTTATGAGACAATTTCAAAATAATTTCTACCCTTTAAAATATATGAGCATATGGATCAAACCTAAGTGGAAAAATGTCTACACAATAGACATTGACAGACAGCAACCCACAGCACATATGGAATGGTAAGCATGGAGGGGAGCAAGAAGGGGCTTCCTGATGCTGTGGCATTGTTATGTGGGGGGACCATCAAAATCAATCCGATTAGACACCAAATTGGTTAGCATTTTAATTGGCGATTTGCAAGAAGGTTTACAAGTATTAAAACCTTTGTAGCTTAGAGAATAAAAAACATTAAAGGAGGAAAAGATCTAATACTAAACCTAAAAAGGGTGGGAAAACTTTGAAATCAGAAACACTGCAGAGACATGCAGGAGGCAGCATCATAGTGTAACTGTCTGCAAAGCATTCATTAGTTTAAAAAAGTTCTGCTTTATGATGGTCATGAAGATGGACCTGCCTGCAATTAAATGAGATTTTTAATTTTACAAGATTTTTTGCAATAATATTGTATCTGAGCAGCTTCTTTGGAGAGTTGTCCTTGGCAGAGATCCACAAGGTGATTAGCCCTCCCTAACCCTTTACCATCACCTCTATTTTGCTGTGCATTTCAACTTCTAAAGAGAAGCTTCAGATAGATGGTTTAGATTGAAGAGCCCAGGATGCCTGATGGCTTTTGTGTCACTCTTCCTTAGTCCCTGCATGGCCCAGACCATTGGAATTTCATCAAGGATGAAGAAAAACTTGGCCTGAGATGGCGAACCCTGGGTTGGGCATGTAGCAATCCTCCCCTGCTCCTACTTTCCCTGCCTGTGAAAGCCCTTTGTGTCCTAAGTCTGCAAGATGGAGCTTGGAGGAGCTCACTCCCCTATCTTCTTCATGGCCAGTTGTGAATAAATCTGACTCCTCCCCACCAACTCTCTTCTCCCCAGTGTTAGCCAACAAGCAGCACACAGCCCAGATGCTCAACTCCTGTAACAACAGATGATGAATCTGTCAGCAAGAACAGAGATATTTCAGGTATTCTTTTAGGAATTTTTTTAACTTAAATTTTGTGTTTCAGGTTTTTTTTATTTTAAATTTTGAATTTGCATGCATGGTAAAATTTCTTGAAAAGCATAAATTTATTTAATTAGATCAAGACTTTGAAGACTATTTCTGTGACTTATGACTTCCCCTACTGGTTTAGACAGGAGCTGCTCAATAGTTCCTGTTGAACTTGCCCGAGGCCAAGAGCCTGGGTGGCCTCTTCCAATTGGATTTGCACTGGCTTTCTCCTCCTGAGCTCACAATTGTCAGGTAGTCTACTATGAAACCTTTTTTGAATTGCATAGTCTGTTCATAGTCCTTAAATGCAGCCTGTTCTCCAAAGGTTGGCTCAGTGTTCGTGGTGCCCTCCTGGGCACTGAAGGACAGTGAAGATTTATCTGGTGGTTTGGAGCCCAAGTCTTCCATGATGAAATTTGAGTAGAACAATCTGTAGTTTGAATAACTTTCATGATTATTAATTTCTTCTTAGCATCTTCTATGACATGGTAGTTATTCTTTGTGCCTAGGTTTATAGTAGCCAGTGGGGACTCTGAAAGTACCTCAGTGCAAATTCAAATACCTTCAGAGACCAAGCATGTGGATCCATGGTAACAGAGATGTGAGCAGTGTGGGAAACCTGGAAGTTTTAATTCTCTAAGTAATGAAGTTAACGTAGTTTATTAACTCTGCTGTAGAGATAAGGAAACGGATGCACAGATACTTTAAGCAACTTGCGAAGGTCACAGAGCTTGCTAGGGTTACAGCCCAGTCTAATCAACGCTATTTGTCTCTAAGTCAGAAGTGTAACTTGAAAATCCAAATAGCAGGAGGTCTTTAAGGACTGAATGTCACAGAAAGAGAAAGAAATCTATATGGAGCCATAGGCATGGAATGAGAGAGAGAGAGAGAGGGGCTTTCCTGCTAAACCCCACCCCTTTCACAGCCAGGAAAGTTTTACCTCCTTTGAGTCAGATGAAAAGTTCATCCCCAAGGAGACCAGGTTAGGGGCTGTGGGAGCCACCGTAGTGAAACAGTGTAACACCCTGGCAGGAGGGCCCTGCTGCGGGACTTAAGGTCCTGAAGAGTGGGAAAGGTCCATAAGGGCCAAGGATACTCAATTAAAGGTCCAAAGGATGCACAACCAACAGGATGATCTACCCTTTCAAGAGTCATTGCAGGGCTTAGGAAGTACTACAAAGGAAATGCCTCTATGAAACTGAGAAGACAGTAATGAAATTGAGGCACAGACCAAGAAATCCTCCACTTAGAGATGACTGTTACACTGGGAGAAGGACTGACAATCAAATGATTTTGCATTCTGGCAGTTCTCTTATATACCAGGAAGGAATGAATGATTTCAGTTAATCTGTCCATTGGGGATGACTGAGAACAAAACTTCAAGTGTGTAGTGATCTCCATCATTGCTAAAACTCAGTAGGAACTGACATGAGTGATTTCCATCATGCCGTTTTCTCCAAACTTTCATGATCATTTTTGCCATTCACATCCATCAGTTCTCCCTCCCTATAGACTTTAACAATATCCACAAATTTTAGACCACTGAGCAAGGCATCCGATCAGAGGCCCAGCATAACTTCTCTCAAGCTGTACAAACTGTGGATAAAAGTGTGGCAGTTTTAGGGGCTGACGCATGAGTAATTGGATTAGTGCTGGTGTAGTTAACAGGCTCTCTGTTGTCTTCTACAAACTTGCTTCTGTTTTACTTTACAGTCCCAATCCCAGAGGTCTGGGGACATTTGATTAATATATTTCATTTACCATAAGCACCTAAACTGAAATATAGTATATCCACCTCTGCAGATTTCTCCATGGATGCCCTGCTGACCAAACGCACAAAAAAACCTTTCTGACTTGCTCTGTTATCCACATTCTCTGAAGTAGCTGATTGCAGACCCAGACAGATTATTATACCTGCTGACCAACTGGCAGAAGATGAAGAAAGAAAAACATTTCCAATTATTTACTGGGATTCAATGCTAAATCATGTGGTTATTGAGCTTTAACTGAAAGGGGTGTGTGTGTGTGTGTGTGTGTGTGTGTGTGTGTGTGTGTGTGACTGCTAGCTTGGATCCACATAACTACAATTTGGGCTTGGCAACAATTGAATAGGAAATGGCTTTTACAGCTGAGTAGCTTTGTAATTTTTCTCAACAAAACATGTCCCGGTGCTAGTAGGGCTCTCTTGATAATCATGATTGGCTGCATTGTGTGGTACCTTGGCTGGTAATCCTCCTAAACGGTTTTCCAAGTGCTTGTGTATCCTGAGAACACATAGGAATGAGGATAAAGGGGCTGGTCTCCAGTTGGTGCAATGCGGACTCTCTGAAGTCTGGTTGTTTGGTGACACGGAGAGCCATGCCAGAATTTTCAAAGCATCTGGGCTCAGTGTTCAGAAACTATACGGGCCCTAAAATGATTCTCTGTTGTAATAGACAGCAGGTCACGATTGGAGAGGAAGCCAGACTGCTTGGAAATAAGTACACCTGTGGGGTGGAAAAGGGATTTTCCACCCTTATTTCTCGCTGATTCTCAGGTAGCTTTCCATGGATGGAAATGATCATGTTCCCATATTTTCTTTTTCTCCTAGTCCAAGGAACTTGATTGTTCTTACCCTTGGGAAGCTACCTGTTTCATATGTATGGCTTTGAACAGCCTCTCTTCCATTCATTGAGTTGGGATAGCTCAGTTTCTTTTCTAATTCTTAGCTAAAGAGCAAATATCTTTCATCAGCAACCAAAGTTTTACTCCTTCTACACTGTAAAGGGCCATATCTTTTATTTCTATGGTGACATCTTTCTATGGGAGTTAATTTTTTAATCTGGCCTGTGGCTAATGTTCTTTAGCCTGCAGAAGGTTTTTGTTGCTGGTTTCCTAAGTTCTCTTTACCTCAGATCCACCTCACTTCATAAGTCAGTTATCACCTTTATTTGAATAGCTAAATCAATCTGCAATGTTTGTGCCCTCTGCCCAGATGTAGGCATCATCAGTCATGTCTTCATACATGATTTTTATTTATGCAGAAAGTGTTTATTGTTATGCTTGCTAGGCACAGGAAGCAGAGCATCATCTCCTTTTTAAAATAGCCTAGGGTCTAATAAAGAAGACAAATTTCAATAAATTATGGTTACATGAAAGCACATTTGGGTCAGAGGTTAATTTAAGAAAAATAAAAGTTTAAACATAATTCATTATCTCCAGAAAGTGTATACGTTGGAAGTATTGGACTAAGCTTATAAATATGTAAATCTGAATTATGTTACTTACTAGAAGCATTTGTTGCTGGACAGTAATAGGTACATTAATTTGGTATACCTTAGTGTGCTTAAAAATCCTGGTTATACCAAGGTGATGTGCTTTTTCTGTGTACGTTCAGGTCAGCAACAGTCCATTGCCAAGAGAACTGAGTGAGCCAAGCATCATGTTAGAGTGTGAGCAATGCTAAGAAATAGGAGTCACAGCAAGTCTGGGAGCTTATGGGCAGGCCCTCAACCCACCTGGGTGGTAGAAAATTTCTGAAGGAAGGCTTTTCTCCTTTCAGATAAGGTTTTATCCAAATGGAGAGAAAGTGAAAGGCATGTACAAATAGGAAGGACCATCTGCAAAGAATAAATACAGATAAGCAACAGGACCCTTCTTTTACATAGCAATAAACATAAGCTAATAATATCACTCAGTGCGTTTTTGTGGTCAGTTTGCACTTGCAGTGTGGGTAAAGCAAAGTCCATCTGTCAAGTGGAAGCAAAAGCAGTCTACTCTGAGCTGTGTCCACCCCGGATTCAGCTGTCTTGTACACACTGCGATGCAGCTGCTGACGTGTGGTTTTTTCCTCTGAGGTAAGAGGTTCACCCCGTGCTCTGTCAGGTCTGGCCTTGGCTTGTGAGAGATGCGGTGGAGATCATAGCATTCCCCCTCCTGCTTCACAAATGAAAATTTAGTTGTTATTTGGAGTCTTTCCATCCCAGAATGTTTTTCTTAAAACATTTTTAACCAAGTATTAGCTCAGTGGAATCTCATCTAGAAGCTAAAATGCATGCGTGTAGCCCAAGGATGGTTACACAAGAGGCCTCACTGCAATCAGCCAAGGTGAGCCCACAAGATGCAAGTGCCTCTCCAGAGAGATTCAAAGTTGAAATTGATTCTATCACAGCTGTCTCAGCTACACTGATAAAATCTCTCCCCATCCAGGAGAGTAGAAATATCTGAAAATGAAGACAAATATGAAAATATCCTTACATCAAGGAAGACCCAAAGAGTACAAACTTATGGTAGGACGAATCTAGCAATTAGAAAACTTGTCTGTCTCCACATCCTTTCTCTGCTCTGTGAATAAATATTCAATAAACATTACCCTATGAAGTAGTGAAATTAAGTGTCATTTTTAAAATTTCACCAGCAGGGCAATCTAAAGTACAGGTAAGCAAATAGAATTGCCTTTGACCACTCAGTTTTCAAGGTTGAAATTGGAAGTGTATTTTAGGCAGCCTCCCTTTCCTTCACTTACTTCTTTAAATACTGGGATGTATTCCCTGTTGTACTTGGAATAATTGAGTCACTACTGGTAATTCTTTTTGATTTTTCTTTGCTAATTGAAAACGAGTTCTAATTCCCAAGCTTCCCAGCAGGCTTCACATAGACGTTATTGGGAAAATCAACATGGAAAAGAGAAAATTTCTTGTGTTTCTCATCCTTTGTTCCTTTAAAATTAGATATATTGGGCTGGGGATTTAGCTCAGCGGCAAAAGCGCCTGCCTGGCAAGCGCAAGGTTGTGAGTTCGGTTCCCAGTACCGGAGAAAAACCAAAAAAAACAAAACAAAACAAAACAAAAAAAATAGATATATTGACCAATGGAGCAATAAGGTTTTCTATATTATTGAAGAATATATATACATATATCCCAGTGCTGATATAAAGAAATCACGGACAAGCATGATCTATTTTCTATGAAAGGGAAGGTTTTTTTTGTGGCATATTGTGTTAGCCAGTCTTCAATATTGTATTCAAGGGGAAACACTGAATTATATTTACTTATTCTTAAAATTCCCAAGTTCATGTTTTCCTTAGATAAAATTTATCTGCAGTTTGAAGAATTCACTCTACTAGAAAATGCTGCATTCTCTTTCAAATCCCTTTATATATCATGATTATTAAGAGTCTTACCTTTTCTTTTGGAGATAATTATCCATTTTTTGTTAGAAAGGTAAATAAACTGAAAGTGTTTCTTAAAAAAATGAGCATCTTTGTATGTTCTGAATTTATTCATTTTTATTTAAATATTTTGTTAAAATTTTATGAAGTCTCCTTTTTCAGGCAAAAACTCAAAAATAACATTTTTCCATACATTTTAAAAGCTCTGAAAGCTCAGAATTGAGACCCTTTAGATATCTTCAAAAAATCATATTACAAGGTATCTTATGCTCATTAGACCCTACTGTTTGAGGACCTCTTAATGAATGCCTAAAAAGACCTGCTGAAACCCTGGCTGGACAGTGAGTGTTGAGCCTTTTGCCACAATGTTGTGGCATCTGTTAGGCTGGGCCTGGTATTTTGGAGAATACAAGAAACATTAAATTAGTCAGATTCCTTTCTTTGCCTTTGTGCTATGCCTGCTTTTGTCTCTTTGCTGTGCCTCTTGAAGGTAGAGTAAGAAGTTTTCTGAGATAAAACACTGAAGGAAATGCGAATAATCTTTATTTGTAAGTAACAGAAAACTCAGTTTCTACTGGCTCAAGTAAAAGTTGAACTACAGAAGATGTTCCAGGGCTAGTATCTTTTTAAAATTGGAGTTCTAAGTAGCAGTTGTACTCATCAGCACTTCTAATCACTACATTGATGGGAGAAGACTAAAACAGGAAGCATAGTATAAAATGTTTCAGTGATGAATGGAGTATTGTGTAGTCTTATGAGCTCCAGCAAAATGTACACTTTTGACTTAGATAGGAGGAGTCCACACAACAATCATATCTCCAAGAATTTGTGAACTAGGAGTCTAAGGGACTATTCCTATAGAAAAAGTATTTTAGATTAATAAAACACGTAAAATTTACTTCTTTCATAATTATCTGATTTCCTATTCCAGGACTGCCGCTACATGCCTAATATTGTGGTAAAATATTAGTTTCTGAATGAAATTGGAAGTGTATTTTAGGCAGCCTCCCTTTCCTTCACTTGAAAGTGGTCCGGTTTAATGTAGAGATAGCAACAATGAGGGAAGTGGATGAGTTAAAAATATTTAGAGTTGAATCAATAAAGCTTAGCATTTGATTAGATAAGAGAACTGAAAGTAAGAGTGGAGTTAAAGGTGAATTCAGATTCTGGTTTGAAAGACACAGTGTATCAAGTGGTAGTGTCATTTTTTGAAAAGGAAAATACAGACAAGAAAAGGAGAAGAAGCTAATAAGTTCATTTTGGCCATGTGGCATTTAGCTATCTCTATAAAACCCAAGTGAATATGTCAGAATATGTGGTAGATAGGATTTTTAATCTGGATTTTGAGAGAGAAACTGAGGTAGAGGTTAATGGGTAATATACTCATGTGGGGTCAGGGTTTTGGCAGAAAACAAGTGGCATACTAGGAAAATGTCACTTGAAAAGACTTTATTGTATAAACTATTTGCAGATTTGTTGGCTTGTTTAGAGAACTCAGTAAAAGCTGGAAAAATACTCTGGAACTAGTAGCCACTGAAAGTTGCTGCCATAACTAGGCTTGAGGGATAAAGAGGGAGGAGAAGTGACCAAAATCTGCCAAGACTTAGAGTTATAATAGACTTGATTAGAAGAATAGATGGTCTCTAGTAAAGGGATGCAACAACTGATAACCAAAAACCTGCAGGGAAGAAAAGAGAAAAAATAACCAACATCCAGTTTCTGGCCCAGTCGGTAAGGACATTAGAAGTTATTACTCTAGCCTAACAAGTAAAAAGCTGAATAAACTGAAAATTCACCAGCTCTTCATGTACTTGTGAGAGAAGTGTGGTCACAGGGCAAACTGCTGCCCCAGATTAGAGAAACACACAAAGAACTGCAGTTACAACTTGTTGGAACAAGTGCTCATGAGCAGAAACTTCCACTGAAAACAGGTCCAGGGTGGGAAAACCAGAACTGTAATTGACAATTTGTTGGAGGCTCAGTATGAACAGTCTGAGGATTAAAACCTTTGGGGGAACTTAGTCATGAGGGAGAGGACTCACTTTTATGATATTTTTTCTTGGGGAGATCTACTACCTGCTCATAGTAAGCATTAGGGAAACTTCTCTCATGCTTCTTTCTAGCAAAACAAGGGGTAAAACACCCTTTGAAATATGCCAGAGCATTTTGTTCTCATCAAGGTCTGCCTTTAAGAGAAGCTGCAACCCACTCTAGCAATCCAGTCCCGAAAAGTACAAGATACTAAAATTTAAGGGCACTTGGAAATTCATACTTCAGGACTCATACCTGTTAAATATGAAGAGGTGCAAGATGTCATCATAGGATTGTAGTATACTTTTTCATCTCCCAGGTTTGAGGATTTATTTGTAGAAGTTCCTTTTGTCCAACATACCATGTCCAAGTATGAAGAAAGAAATAACAAGACATACTAGAGGTTAAGAAACACAATTTGAAAAGATAAGAAACATTAGGATCAGGTTCAGATGCAAAAATAATGTTGGAAGTATAAAACTGGGAGTTTAAAATATCTATAATTAATATACCAAGGGTTCTAATGTATAAAGTACATACCATATAAAAGATAGGTCACATAGAAAAATGGAAATTCTAAAATAAATGGTAGCATTAAAAAACCTCATTGTTATAGAAATGGTATAGCTTTGATTGGCTTATTATACACTGGGAACAGATGAGGAAGTAATCTCTGAACTTGAGGTTATCTCAGTG
>NW_004955438.1:3654599-3674773 GCF_000276665.1 Chinchilla lanigera | reverse complement strand
GAGGCATTCATAGGTAAATAGGTGCACTCAGAGGCCACAATATTAAATGAAATAAATCAGACACACAGGGTCGGGGATAAAGTCCAGTGGCATATGCGCCTGCCTGGCAAGCACAAGGTCCTGAGTTTGATTCCCGGAACAACAACAACAAACAATCAGTCACACAAGCTTAAACACTGAATAATTTCTTTTATGTGAGAAACCCGAATATAAAGAGTAAAATAAAAGATAGATAATAGGAGGTAGGGAAACTTTTTTTCAAATGGAAAAAGGAATAAGAGCTTGAGGGAGGAGTGAAGGAAGGAAGGGAAAGGGATAATAGAAGATAATAAGAGAAAAAATAGAAATAATAGACCTTTTGCAAATAGCAAGGGGTTGTTCCCTTCCCAGAGCAAAAGCTCTATTTCTTTGAGTGGGAGGAAGTAGAGGGGGATGGGAGAGCAGGGGGGTAAAAAAGGAATTAAGATGTGTTATGTACATGTACAAACTCCCCCACAGTTATACAGCAGCTACACATATACTCCAAACATGTACTAATAAAAATATAAAAAATATACAATACCTAAATATTAATAACATTCTCAATAAAAATCACAAACTCAGAAAAATTGTGTAAGACAAAAATTTATGCAAGAAGAAATGGGCAATCCTAATAGGGCTATATCTATTAAAAAACTTGAGTCAATAATTAATGACCTTCCAAAACAGAAAGCAGTAGGCCCAATATTTGGCTCACAAATTTTGCCAAGTGTTTAAGGGAATTATATAAATTTTCATAACATTTTTCAAAGAGTAGAGACAAATACGAGGCAAGCATTAATCCTAACATCAAGACCAGGCAAAGATATTAGAAGAACAAGAAACTAGAGAATATTATGTATCATCAGTGTAGATATAAAAATCCTCAAAAAATTAGTAAAATGAATTTAACAGTGCAGAAAAACTGATTCAGTGGAATTTATCACCAATATACAATTCCAGGATGAATTAGTAAAATCTGTCATAACATCTACCTATCAGCAGGTTAAAGTAGAAAAATCACATGATCATATACACAGATGCAGAAGGCATTTGACAAAATGCAACAGCCACTCATGATTTGCAAATATATATGTCAGAAAATAAATGAATAAAGGAACTTTCTCACCTTCTTAAAAGAACTTCTACAAAAATCAGACATCATATTTAATGATGAGAAGCTTGAAGCTTTCCCACCATGAACATGCAACTCTGTAAGATCAGGAACTAGAGAAGGAGATCATCTTTCATCACTCCTTTTCAAAATCATACTGCAAAAGCCCTAGCTAATGTAAGATGTAATAAGGAAAATAGAAGTATTTGTAAGACGCAAGTGATTAGAGAGGGATTGAAAGACACAAGGCTAATACATGAAAAACACTTTCTGCATACTGACAATAGACAAGGAGAATTTGAAATTAAAGATACAGATCATTTATACAGGGGCTGGGGATTTAGCTCAGTGGCACAGCGCCTACATGGCAAGCATAAGGTCATGAGTTCAATTCCTGGTACCAGAAGAAAACAAAACAAAACAAAAAAACCAGATCACTTATACTAAAATGTATTACATTAGAACACAAAAAAAGTTATAAATTGAAGAAAATGCAAATAATTTACTGATGAAGAAAGTTTAAAAACTATGATAAAAATATCAAAGGAAACATAAGTAAGTGGAGGGATATTCCATGTTCCTGGGTAAGAAGTTTCTTTTTTTTAATTTTAAAGAGAAAAAAAACAAATTGACACAGCTAAATCTTGGAAACAATCCAAATGTCTATGAACTGAGCAATGGATAAAAAAGATGTGGTATTTTTATACAATGGAGTATTAATCAGCTATATAAAAGCTAAACTCGAGGCTTTTATACATAAATGGATGCAACTAGAGACCATACTCATAAGTGAAATAAATCAGACCTGCATGTATAAACATTGTATTGTCTCCCTAGTGTAAAAACCTGAAAGAGTAAAAAGAAAAAAAAAAACCTGAAAGATACAATAGATATTGTGAAAGGGAAAGAAGTTGCTCAAAGGGAGGGAACAATTTGGATGAGGGAAAGGAGAAAAGAAAGAAAGAAGGATAGGAAAAAAATACATATAAAAGTACCTGGGATAGTTGTACTACTGATGTCTATTGGTTTTTGAAAGGAACAGTTAGTGCTTAATTTTTTTTTTACCAATTTTGCATGCTTATATCTGAACAACCAATTTGAAGATGACAATATGCAACATAACAACCATTGTTGAATTCCTACCATCCTGTTTAGAGAAGTTTCAATATTGTCAAAATGCCAGGTCTTCTCAACTTGAACTATAAAGTCAATATAATCCCAATGAATATCCCATCAAGTTATTTTGTAGGTATAAATGAATTGACTATAAAGTTTATATCTGGAGACAGAAGAGCCACAGGGCCAATACAATATTAAAGGAGAAATTCAAAGTCAGGGGACTAATGTTACCCAACTTCAAGAACTACATTGCATGAACAATAGGCCAGATGGTGTGGTATTGGTGAAAGAATAAACAAATCAGTGGAACAAAATAGACAGCTCAGAAATATAAATATAATAATATCTCTGACAAAGAATCAAAAACAATACACTGGAGGAAAAATGGTCTTTACAGATGGTATTGAAACAACTGGATAACCACACTTTAAAAAATGAATCTAGCTACAACTTCACAAAAATTAATACAAAACTGCAAAATTCACAGAATATAACAGAAGGGTGAGTCTAAAAAACCTTGAGCTTAATGAAGACTTTTAGATGCAGTCATCACATTACCCACAGAAGAAAAGACTGATAGATTTCATTAAAATTGCAAACTTCTTCTCTGTCAAAGTGTCAGAATGAAAATAGAAGCCACAGAAGAGAGAAAATATTGTTCAAAACATATATGCTAAAGAACTATTATCTACAATATGCAAAGAAATCTTTCCAACAAAAAAAATCATATACCTAATTATAAAATGGGCCAAAGACCTTACTAGACAGCTCATCAAAAGATATATAGAGAAAAAATAAGTATTATAAAAAGATGTTAACCCTAACTCCTGCACCCAATTATCATGATCAAAATCCAGAACACTGAAAATGTGAAATGCTGAAGAGAACTCTTAGGTAGGAATGCAAAATGGTATATCCACTCTGGAAGACATTGTGGTCGTTTCTTACAAATGTGAAAATACTTTTAAAATAAGATCCAGTTATTCTCCTTGCTTTTTCCCAAAGGAGTTAAAATTTTAAGTCTACGCAAAACTATAGAAAGAACAAAAATGATAGTGGTTTCCAGAGGTTTGTGGGAGAGAAGATTAAATAGCTGGAATATAAAGTGTTTTTAATGTAGTGAAACTAATTTATATGATACTTGTCCAAACTCATAGTACACTCTTAAGAATAAACTATTTCAAACCATAGATTTTGCCTGATAATAATGTGTCTTTGTAGAACCAGACTAACAAATATACCACCCTGGTGACAGATGTTCATAATGGGCTAGCTTACATACATGTGTATATAGGAAGGGTGAAGATACACATATGTGGAAAATATTTGTACCTTACACTCAATTTTGTTCTGAATCTCTGCTTCTCTAAAACAAATAGTCATGAATAATAATAATGGGTCCCAGATCTCTTTCCTTCTCCCACTCCATTTCTTCATAATAGCTTCTATTAATAAAATCCAACCGTCACCCAAAGTGTGAGGTATCTGGTGACACAATTCACAGAGATTAGATACCATACCACACAACCAGGTAGAACAATATGGGCAGAGAATAATAGTACATGCAGCACACATGTGATTCATAAATGGAATTTTGACAAACACATAATCCGAAAATGAATCTAGGCAGAAAAGGAAAAGCCTAAGACCACAGTTTCATCAAATGTCCAAATTTGAAGGTCTAGAAAAAGAGGAAAGATAACAATAAAGACTCAGAACAACCAGAAAAACAGAGAAATATACCATTTAATTCAATGGGGGGGAAAAGTATTCCAAGAAATAGAGCAGTCAACAATGTTAATGATAAAGATAAGAAAAGCTATGTTAAATTTAACTTATATGGTGATCCTTTGGGAACTAGGTAAGTAACTTCTATGAAGTGGAAGGTGGAACTATATTGTACCAACTTCAAGAATAATGAACAGGCAAGGAAATGAAGAGAACAAGTATAGCTAGCTTATTGGTGCAGGGCAGTATAAAATATGAAATTGTACTTCTATTTTAAGGATTGAAGACATTAGCATATGTTGTGAATACCATCGATCCAGTGAATGTAGTCTTGTTTTTCACTAGAGAGTAGGCAACCAAACTCTAGAAGATTGTGCTATTATTCCGTAGGAATCTGTGCTCTCATCTGTTGCCTAGATAAGAGTCGGCAGGCATGAAGGATATCACTGCTTAAAGGACTGGCTAATATCAGGTTTTCCTTGCTATTCTGTGAATGACCATCTTGTGCGGCATTTCAGGGAGGTCCAGTGAACTATCAGTTCTGTTCGATTCCATGGAGATTATCACAGTATTCACTGATGCCAACTTTATGACAGGAAAAAGACTTTCCAACCCTTCCTTTGCTCCCCCCTCATAAAGGCATTTGATTATTCCACCGATCTTGGGATTTAAACAGGAATCTCTATAGTGCTAGACTTTCTCAGAAAACCAGATGCTGAAGGGGAAAGCCACTGGGCTGTTCTACATTACCACATTCTCGTGTTGCTGTGACATATGGTGTGAAGCAAATATTAGTGTGTGGAAATATAAAACATCAGGATGCATCTGAGTTATTCCTCCCCAGTCACATTTCTCTGTGAATGCCAGAAACACTCCATTTCGTAGCCGTATTTATCATTCAAAGTAAATCATACATTTGGGGGGCATAAAGTGAGATGCTTCAGAATGCATGCAATTACCAACTATCGCATATTTCTCCAAAGAAAGATTTGAATTATATGGTCACTGAGAGGGTTGCTGCCTTCTAATGTGGCAAAGAAAAGCTAGGCAGTAGATACATCACAGAGGATTAATATTACAAAAATTCTGGTTTTTTAGTTGTTTGGGGGCACCAAAATCATTTATTGTAAAGGTAATCTGTGTCTTTTACCTGTTTGTTAACTTCATCTACACATTTGTTTTCATTACATGATCTTCCTTGCAATTTAAAATCTGTAAGTCAAATTTTTAGAGGTCAAATATTCTCTATTAGCTTTCCACTGTGCTTTCAGAGGTATTTCTACAAAGAAAGGAGCTTGGCTGTGACTTGTTAAAATTTTCTTTAAAATAGTCCTTAACATGAGAAGGTATCAAGATAAACATGAAGCCTCAGTATTAAATAAGCTGTGAGCAAATGCTAAGTCTAACACTAGAGGTAAAGAGAACATTCAGGAGAAAAATTAAGGTTAACTTACTTACAAAAAGTTCTGTGAACAATATCAAGAGCAACAAAATTTCAAATAAAAATCAACAAGCCCGGTGTGGTGGCACACACCTGTAATTCCACAGCTTCTGGGGGTTGAGACAGGAATGGGGCAAATTGGAACTCAGTCTGGGCAACTTAGTGACTTAGCAACATTTTTTTTTTAAAGGGTTGGAATTGTAGCTCAGTGTGAGGTCCCTGAGTTAATTCCCTAGTACTGAACAAGAAATAAAATAAACATAATAATGAAAAAATCAGAAATCAACAAAACCATTGATATTGCAGGAATAGACATGTCCCAAGGAAGAACTTCCAAAATACTAATTTATTTTGCTGTTGTGTTTTTCTTACCATCTGACTAGCACTATGAGAAGCATGCTTGGCAGAGGAGGATAAAGATTTTGAAATATATATACAAAAGCATTATTCTGAATATTAAATAAAGGGGTTATAATTATAAGCTGTTTATACCCTGACAATACAAGATATAGAATAGTGAGTACTTTCAGTTTCTTGTTTAGAAAATACTTCAAAATTTTTTCCTTAATTGGCCATCTTTCTCTGGCTAATATTTCCCTAATCTTATATATGTATGCACTCATTTTTTAGCAGTTGGCAGAGTACATAATAGACCACAACAGTGCTAATAAGAACATACTGAAATAGGAGAAGTAAAATAATCATAAAGAACACAGAATAAAGGGTAATATTTATTGGAGGTTTACTATGGACCAAGGTTTGTATGAATCAATTTACACTTTGAAATTGTTGGGAATAGACATGCTTTCAAGGAACAGACAACTCAAAAATAACATTGAGTTAAAATAATATAAGTTGTGATTCTGCTACGGTCTGAAGATGTCCCCAAATATTCACGGGTTAGAAGCTTGGTTATTTCTGTGTTGATGTTGCAGGTTGTGGGTCTTTAAGGGGTGGAGCCTAAAGGTGTGTTTTTAGGTCCCTAGAAGAACTGCTCTTGAAAGGAATTACCAGAGCCTTGAATTAGTTCCCATAGTGCTTCATTACAAAAGATCAAACCTGGCCCTGCCCCCGCCTCTTTGGCTTCCTATCTTGGGATAGGATTTCTTCCTTTTTCATGAGCTCCAGCCTTAGTGAAGCCATTTGTCCTGAGATGACACATCCAGAAAAGTGCTGGCAAAAGCCAACATGGTGCTGTTTGGATTTTCAGTCTCCAACCCTGTGAACTAAATACACTTTTCTTAAAAATGTCCAGCTTTGGGCATGTTGTTATGGTACTGGAAAACTGGTTAATATAAAAATTTTGTATCAAGGGGCTGGGCCCATTACTATAACTTGCTTCAAAATGTGGAAACAACTTTGGAACTGGATTATGGGCAGAAGTTAGGAAGAATTTTAAACAAAGGTCTTAAAAATGTCTTAGAATGTTGTAAACAGAGCACTATGGGTGATTCTTGTGACAGTTAAACAGGGACAAGAACAGAAGTTTCAGATGGAAACAAGGATCTAGCAAAGGCCCTCTTTGTTACTCCACGGCAACTAACCTCACTGTGTTACACCATTCTCCTAAAACTTGGTGGAAAGTGGAATTAAACATGATGGACTGGTTTACGAGGTGGAAGAAGTTTCAAAACAGTAAAACAATCAATCTGTGACATGGACACTTTTCACTTTTAGTCAGATTTACAGTAAGACTAGAAATCAAAGGAAACAGTGGAAGGATTTGGAAAATCCTTTCAAGAGTGTGGCTGAGCTACTGCTTTCCGAAGAGGCTCATGAAGGTAAAAGGGAGCCAGTTGCTTTGTACTGGGGAATTAGACAAAGCTTTTACTGCATTTCAGGTATCTTCAAGGCTTCCCCTCCCATCACAGGCCCAGAGACCTTTAGTGGCAGAATTGTTTCAGGGAACAGCTCAGAGGTACTCTCCACAGACTTGGCGGTTCCCAAGACTGCCTTAGAATTCCACTCCTTGTTTCAGATGAAGTGCTCCTCAGCTGCAGCCCTCGTTCATGGGAGTTCAGGCAGCACTCATGCCCATGCAGGCCTTGGTCACATCTACATGCTTCTGGCTTTAAAAGTGCACAGAATGTAAGAATTATTGGTCTTGATAGCTTCCACTGGGATGTCAAAAGAAGGTCTGGGAGGTCAGACAGAAGATTGGCACAAGGTCACATCTTCTGCTGAGAACACCAAGTGGGATGATGCTTAGTGAAGCTGGGAGAGGGAAGCAGCAGCTGCACTGGGGATGGGGAATGGTAGAGCAACTAGCAGCATGCAATACCCACCAGGAGCATTACTGATATCAGCATGCAGCATGAAAGATCATACAACAGCTGGTACGAACCAGCTGTCAGGGTTTATACCTGGTTAAACCCTCACAATGTCATGTGATTAAAGGCGGACCTTTGGAAAGGGACTGGATTATGTGGACATTATCGCTGACTTGCTGTTGGGAGGTGGGGACTGGTTGGAGGAGGCAGTTCACTGGGGAGGTAGTCTGGAAGGGTTGATCTCCCACTTGACTCCTTCCTGGACTCCTCTCTGCTTACTCTCCACCATGCCACGAGCAGCTTTCCTCCACCACTCCTGGATACCATGTCAACCTGCCTTGCAGCCCACTGACTATCGGCTGAAACCTCTACAAAATGTGAGCCAAATGTATCTCTTCTCCCTTAAGCTGTGGATGTTGGGCATTCTGTCCTAATAATGCACAAATATCCAAGACAGCAGCATTGCTACAAGAACAGGGCTGCTTGAAGTCTTAAAGACCTACCACAGGATATTGGACTTAGAGCTTTAAGATTTAATATCTGCCCCTGTGAGTTTGGAATTGGTTTGTGATAATTCCTCCTTTTTGATTTCCTCTTTCTCCCTTTTGCAATAAAAATGTTTACTCTGTGCCTGGCTCATCATTATATTTTAGAAGAACGTATCTTTTTTTTTTTTTTATGGCTCACAGTTAAAAATTTCCTAGTGTTACAGTAGACTTTTCATTTGGACTTTTGTGCAACATTGGAGAGGCTTAAGACCACAGGACCACTGGGCATGGAATGTATTCAGGACTTGAACTCTGGGGGCAAGAGTGGAATGATAGGGTTTGGATGTGGTTTGTCTGTCAAAGATTCATCTGTTAGAGACTAGATTCTCAGTGAGGCAGCCCTGGGATACTGGGAACTTTAAAACCTGAACCCTCTGTGGGAGGTAATTAAAGGCATTGCCCCTAGAAGAAATTATGGTAGTATAAGGGAGTCTCTGGTTTGTTCTCCCCAAAAGGGTTGTTATGAAAGAACAAGTCTAGCCGGGCGTGGTGGCTCACGCCTGTAATCCCAGCACTCGGGAGGCTGAGGCAGGAGGATTGTTGCGAGTTCAAGACTAGCCTCGGCTACAAAGTGAGTCCAAGGCCAGCCTGAACTGCATAGCAGGACCCTGTCTCAAAAAGACAAAAAAAAAAAAAAAAGAAAGAAAGAACAAGTCTGGCCACTCACTGGTTTCTCTGGCTACTTGCGTTACCATGTGAACTCTTGCTTCTAATCTGAGCCACCACTGATACCAGGCACTACAAGGTGTCTATCAGAGTCAAGCTGATCCAAGCACCATACTCTTGAGCCTCCAGAACTGTGAGTTATGTAAACCTCTTTTCTTTATCCAGTTAATCAATCTTGGATATTTTGCTAAGGTAGTGCCTTGGTTATTTTCTCATCACTGAGACACAATACCTGACACTCACAATTTAAAGAAGAAAAGGTTTATTTTGTTGCACAGTTTTTAGAGGTTTCAGTCCATAATCAGCTGGCTCCAAGATAGGGAGGCATGACACAGGGTCATGGCAGGTGAGAAAGGAGACTTGCTTTTGCTTTCCCTTTTCATTCCAGCCAGGTTACAAGTTTGCTGGTTGGTGTCACCCACATCCAGGGTGGATATTCCCTCTTCAGTAAGTCTGTCATACACACCAAGAACTCTGCTAAAGCAATCAGTGGACTAAATCATCTCCCAGATGTCCCACCTATGAGCACAGGAGCACCTATGAGGCTTTCGGGGGTCATCTAGGTATAAACCATTACAAGTAATATGAAATGAGTGATGTGGCAATTTGTGTCTAGATGGCCCCCTAAAGCCTCATGCAGTCATGGGGTGTCTTATTTACTTTACTCTCATTGCCAAGACAAAATACCCAACACTCAAAATCAAGGTGGGAAAGGTTTGTTTAGCTCACAGTTTGTGGATGTTTCAGTCCATACTCGGCTGGCTCCAAGGCAGGGTGGCATGGCAGAAAGGCAACAGTTCAAAGCCACAGAAGACAGTAAAAGCAGCAAGAGCAAAAGTAGGGTGATGGGTTAGGGGAGGAAGCCTCTTTTCCTTCCTTATATTGTATGCAGGCTACCTCTCCCCTGGTGGATGTACCACTCACACCATCTCTGTGCCCTCCTTTTTTGTTTCAAAATGAGGACCTGTCCCCCTGCTAAGTCACTTAGTTACACTTCTAAACTTCTCAAGTTGACACAATGAACAACATCATAAAGCAGTAAAGGCATGTCCTCTACACCCCAGAATGTAGAACAGCTGAATTTCTTAGTTAAGCCGCTAAACTTCTCAAGTTGACACCATGTATCAACAGTTACATGGGGCTTTATCAGACATGGCTGAATCTAGAGTGTGTGATGCTGGGATTACGAGTGTATGATTAGTAAATCACTCCACTGATTGGTTTGACATAGTTCTGGCTGGAATTAAGGGTGTGAGTGCTATACCTACCCTAGGGTGTGTAGCCTGGATGCAGTATAAGGGACAAAAATGTCTTGTTTCTCTTCCCTTGTTGCTTTTGCTGTCTTCCACGACTATGAAGAGTTGCCCCTCTGCCATGTTCTATCCTGCCTTGGAGTCAGCCAATTATGAACTGAAACCTTTACAAACTACGAGTTAAATAAACCTTTTCTCCTTTATTTTTGAGTGGTGGGTATTTTGTCTCAGCAATGAGAGAAAAGGAACTAAGACAAGTGAATGCAGAAATATATTTTCTATCAAATTCAACAAGTCTGGAGTCAGTAGCTTGTGCATGGTGTGTCACACTGTGGTAGCAAATCTCTAAGTATCTTGTGATTTTTTTTTTTTGTTTGTTTGTTTGTTTGTTTTTCCGATACAGAGAGTTGAACTCACAATGTTGCGCTTGCCAGGCAGGTGCTGTGCAACTGAGCTAAATCCCCAGCCCCTATCTTGCGATCTTCCATGGTTCATTTCTACTCTTGTGGTCACTTCATGCCCTCATGCTCAAATTCCAAGTTACAAGGAAAGATAAGGCAGGGAGTTCCCCTACCCATTTCTTTTGGTTATCATTTTCCTACAAGTTGCATGTAGCCCTCTGCTTGCACTTTATTGGCTGAAACTCAGTCACAGAAACATTTCTAAGTATAAGGAAGGTCAGAAACTAGAGTCTTTATTCTGGGAAGCCATATGCTCAAATAAAAATTGGAAATTATATTAGTATGGAAACATATGAGAAATAAAATTCAGAGACAATTAGAAGTCTGTTATTCATGCATTCTCACATTTAACCTTCTCAATAACCCTAGAAGTACTAACTCTAGAATACTGCTATTACTATCATTATTGTCATTCTTTCACTTGATAAATATGATTGGTATTAATGTATATCAGTCTTCCTTCTAGTGCCCTGGGAGTTTGATAAGAAATAAGACATGCTAGTCCTGTCCTCTTGAAATATTTTTCTACTTTGGAAGGCAGGCATTAAGCAAACACATATTTAATATGAAGCAAGACAGTAGTAGGTCTATGAAGAAAAGTTAATTAGTTTAATGGAATGACGTGAAATGATAATTTAAACAAGGTAATCCCGAGAGACTTTTAAAGAGATGATTTCTGAGCAATGATCTGGATGGAGCCATAGGAACATTTAGGGGAGGAGGTTTCTAGACATAAAGAACAGAGCAGATATTAGCATATGAGAGGAAATGCTTAGTATTCAATGGAATCATAGGAAGAGAGAATTAGGGCTGGATTGAGTTGGGTTGCAGTCTATGTTACTGAATTTAGGTTTTGCTTTGGGCTTTACAGGGACCACTGGAGATTGTTTTAGCTATTGAGGGGAATGATTAAATTAGGCTATTAAAAAGGCTGTTTTAATTGTAGCATAAATAACAGACACAAAAGTGAGGAGGCCAGTCGGACAAAAAGCAAGTAGAAAGAGATCATTTAGAGACTTCAGATGAGTGAGGATGTGGGTTTCTACCAGGATAATGATAATGACAAATGTGATAAGTGATCAGGATCAGGATGCATTTTGTAAGGAGAAATGATAAATCAAATGTGTGATGAGAATAAAAGACACTGAAGGTGATGCTTAAGTTTTTGTGATGATTAAATTTATGTGTCAACTTGGTTAAGTTATGGTACCTGGTTTTGGGTAAAACTCAAGGCTAGTTCCTATAAAAATATTTTTCAGATGCATTTCACATTAGTTATAATAATATGGAAGGGCCTCATCTAAAAAATGAAGACTTTAAGAAATAAGACTGACATTCTCTCCAGAAGAAGGAATTCTGTTTCCAGATTGCCTTTCGGCTACAATATCAACTCTTTCCTTGGCTCCCCGACTACTGGATTTCCTTGTGGATTTCAGACTTACTGACCTTAACAAGTATGGGCCAATTCTTAAAAATGGAGTGCCCCACAAACATGTACAACTTATTGGCTCCATTTCTCTGGAGAACCATGACTTGTACAGATTTGGGTAACAAGTGCTGTTCTAGAGGAACAGAATCATAAGTATGAGTTTTCTGAATTTATTGTGGGATTTTTGGTTTGGAAGCCCTACATTCTGCATTCTGAATTATTCTTCTTGGCCAGTAGAGGCAGCCATTCTAGCCCCATGTGGGAAGATTAACCCTGCCTTGCCTGAGGAAACAGTGGGGCCTCCTCTGGGGTAGCAGCCTAAAAAACACTGAGATTTTTTCCTGCCATTCCTCTATTTTTCTAGACCTATATCTAGACTCAAGTTTCAGCAAACTCTTATAGGTTAAAAAAACTGTAATCCAGGAGGATGTGTCTTGCACTCCACATCAATTACATGGTTTCTCTAACCCGTACAGTCAGAAACCTGAAGAATATGTGTAGAAGCATACATTATTAAAGGTGTGCATACTCATGGAAGGAACATACATTTGGGTCAGGCAGAATTTATTTTTTAACAAATAAACTAAATTGAATAGATATTATTTTGTATCCATAGGCATCTTCTTCAGGAACCTTAAATGCTTTGTGCACATTATTTCTAATTTATCCCAACAATCCCATGAGGTAAGTATCACTCCCATTTTATAAGACAGGGATCCTGACATACATAGACATTAAGCAACTTGCCCAAGGTCACACACTAAGTTCACAGAAGAGTCAAGACCCAAGCACCTTAACCCCCAGTTCCCAAACCCCTCGTGAGAGAACCTTTAATGAAAAATGTCTTTAAAAGAAAGTATTGAGAGTAGAATGTTATGAAAATGAGGTCTTTCTGCTGCAACCAAAGAAGGAAAATAACTTACAGTGATGGTTTGCAGCCACAAGAACCATAGAATATATCTCCTTCCCTCCTCTTTCCTAAGCATGCTGGCTTCTACTTTAACTGGTAAAACTGTCAAGACAGAATGTAAACCTACTAACAAAAGATTCTGGACTTAGCGTTGTAGCTTTGGTGAGATTATGGGGTGAATATGATCTCACAGTGTCCCTAAAGTTTTGTGTACCAAGAAGGTGGTCCTCAATATGGCTCTGTGAGAAGTGGGGGCTACTCAGAGGTAGTTAAGTTACTGGGGACTCTGGAAAGATTAACATCAGTCTTGTGGAGTGAGTTAGGTCCCATAGAATAGAGTAGAGTTTTGTAAAAGGATGAGCCTGAACCCTTAATCTCTGTGGCTTCCTGTCTTGGTATGTGATATTTTCTGTGGGAAATTCCACCATTGTACTCTCATCTGCCATGCGACTTTTTACCAAAGCCTAAATTAAAAGGTTCACCTAATTTCATACTCTCAGCTTCCCCAACTGTGAAATAAATAAATCCCTTTTATTTATAAAGTGTTAACCTCAAATTTTTTTTTTTTTTTTAACAGCAACATAAAACAGATTTACACAGGTGGTCAGAGAGAGCTCCAGTTAGAGTATTTGTTTCTTTGGCTGGGTGAAACGTGGAGCAAAAGGTACTCTATGTTAAATTAATTAAAAAACAGGACTATGTTGGTATACTTTAGAAAAAGGATATCCAAGCACTGGTAGGGGAAAGTTAGAGGTGTTTTATCCTTTAGAGTCCTTTTTCCCATACTGGTAGTTTGCAGAGAATACACCTTTCCCCACAACTGTGAGAATGAATTTGTGAAAGAGGCAAAAACATTTTTACAGAGCTCTATTACTGGTCTTTTCTGTAGGTTAGAAATCACAGTGAAAGCTGCTATCACTAAATCGCAAACCTAAACACAATGGGAGTAATTTAATCTCAGGATGGCAGGGACAAAGTGGTGGCATTTAGCTGTAAAGGAAAGGTGGGGACAGATACCCTGTTGGACAGCAGAGCCAAAGGAGCAGGAAAATTAGCATGGCTTACAGAGATCTACCTGATGGCGTTGATTAGTTAATCACTGTGTTTTTAGAAGTCAAATAGGAGTTTACTAAACTGTTTTCTTGATCTGCATAACTGAAGAGTTCTAGATCAAGGGAACAAAATCTAGCTGAATCATAAAGACAGAGCCAAAGTCCTATAATCAGTTCCAGACTTGAGCCAGTTCATAGGTTGAGAACTTCTCAAATGAAGGAGAGGATGGGTTTGTTCCCTTGAGGAAAAGCCGCAGTGCACTGAGAGAACTTTATACTCTTAATCGTCCACTTGCCATTTCCAAAGGAACTTGTAGGTTTTTAGCAGAGTGATTATGCATCGGGTGGGGAGGGTAATCAGAATCTGCAAGGATTACTGCTTGCTAACTTTGCACTGACAGTATATTTAAGAGATCCAAAATTTCATGCTGGCCCACCAGGAAAAACGATTCCATTGCACTTGAATTTGTAATAGCTACCCAGCCACTTTGGCTCCTGGTAACTTTGGACTAACAAATAAAAAGTGAGTTATTGTGTCTGCCAGTCTGAGCTGTAATGATTATGATGGGAAATTTGGGTTGTTATTCCACAATTTAGAGAAGGAAACATAGTTTGTAAAAAATACAGGAGACTCCCTTGGACAGTGGTGGTGAACCTGCAGCACGTATGTTATTGTTTTTCTTTTAAGACAAAAGATATTAATGTATGAGTTGATTTTTTTTTAAACTAAAACTCCTAATGAAGAAGTCTGACAGTAGAAGTCAAAAAACAGAAGGAGAATCAAACCAAAGGAGCTAAAAAAGAGCAAATGCAGATAGAGAAGAAAGCCAGGAGAGTATACTGATGTAGGAGATAAATAAAGAAAAGAAATAAATGGAAGGGATTTATCAGGTGTGGCAGCTGTTGCTGAGAATTTGGCATGCTGGAGGTCCATGGTGACCTTGAAAAGTAGAGTATCAGTAAATTATAGGGACAAAGCCTGACTAGAATGTGTTTAAGAAAAGAAATGGCTATTAAAGAAGAACTAGTAAGTGTAGACAGCTCTCTGGGGTGTTTTGCTCTAAAGTGAAGTAGAGAGAGAACAATGCTGTGGGTTTTTATGGAATTTAAGGGCAGAGGCTGTTTGGTGGGAATGCAGCAAAGGAATCTGTCTAGACTAGAAAACCCAACAGAAGCCAAATAAAAAACATTCAGTTTCAGAATGTCCCTGTGGTGAGTTGACAACAGGTGGTCAACTTGTAAAACCCAGATGAACTGAACCAGAGTGGTTCTGGGTGTGGGAGGCCCACCTGAGGGTTGTTGCCAGCATCATAAGAGGCAGAACAGGAGAAGAAGAAGAGAGGCTGTTGAGTGCGGGTAGAAGCTGTTGGGAACCTGTTATGGAGTTGCTGGTTCTCTTGGGCTATTCTACTGGAGGAACTTGTCATGCTGGCTTCCTGGTGAACTTAGCTGTTCTTGATGGAGGAGGAGCTAGGGAGCTCCTTGTCACTGAGAATGGCTACAGTTCACTTTGTGGGAGCTCTGGCCCTCACTCTGAGCATCACTTCCTGGCTCTGGAGGGGAAGATGATGCACTGCTCGGTCCGCTGGAGAAGCTTGTCATGTTGGCTTTCCTGATGGGAACTCAGCTTTCCTCATCATTGAAGGAGCTCAGGACCTCACTGTTGCTGAGGATGGCTGTGGTACTTTTCAGGGAAGCTCTGATTCTTACTTTGAGTGGCACTTCCTCCAGTTCGGGTTGCTCCAGTTTAGATTGCTCAGCCTGCTAGCACACATCCTTCATCCTGCTGGTGCAGACTTTTTGGCTTCCACCACTGACCTTGGGCCTTCCCAGTGGAGATACGTGAAACAGGCCTGCATGAGACATTGTCATGGGCTCTAGGTCTTCAGCTAGGCTCATGTAGGACATTACTGTGGGATCCACGTCCTTACCTCAGATGGATTCTTTGGTCTTTAGTGTGTTTACAGATTTCCTGCACTCTCTTTTTGTATATGATTCTTTGGGTGAGTATTATAAATAATCTTAAAATATATATTTCCTGTATAGTATTGTTTCTTACAAAACCCCAAACTATAGCATTCACTAAATTAATCTCTCTCTCTGTCTCTGTCTCATTTTCTCTACAGTTCTGAGGATTAAACTCAGGGCCTTGTAAATGTTAGACAAGTGCTCTACCACAGACACATGTCCCATTCCCAAGCCCTAATTTAATAATTTTAAATTATTGAACATTGAATATTTGAAAGCTTCCTTAGCTTTTATGCTTTACCAGGCAAATTTTAGCATATTATAATGAAAGGGGACTAAAACACATTAAGTTGGACCTAGAAACAATGCACACCTTTAATTAAAGTCCGGGGAGTATTTTTTCACAATGGAAGAGGTTTTTGTATGGTGATGGTAACAATAAGTAGAGATAGAATGAAAGGATGCAGGGGGGAAAGGATAATGGCAAACAGGAAAGTCACTGAGTAGGCAAGTGGAATGAGGAATGGGTATATTCATGGGAAGTTGGTGCTAAGCGCAGCAAATGTTAAATAGGAGCAACAAGCCTTCATGTGTGTAAAGTGCATACAGATGTCTGGCTATGATGATAGGGGAAATGCAGTAGTTTTCTTCTGATTGTTTCATGTCTTCATGCCAGTGAAATAAGATTAGAGGTCATCATCTGAACATAGAGTATTATAAAAAGGATTAGAGTTCTGAGGAGCAGGGAAAGGTGAGAAATGTCAGCTTGGGAGACTGGAAATAGGAACTGTCTAGGAAAGGGTAGAGTAATCATTGTACACAGACTGGGCTATGTTGAGGTCTATTTAAGGTTTATCATCACAAGTTCAAAGACAGCCTGATTAGTACATTGCATGTTTTTCTCTAACTACACTGAGGTGCTATAGAGCAGTCATAGAAGGGAGAAGAGTTGAGTTTAAGCAGAACTAGTTTGTTGTGTAAAAATTGCATGGGTGATGGTGGGAAAAAATTTTTTTTGAGGCACGGTCTCACTACATAGGGTAGGCTGGCCTTGAACTTGATTATATAGCCCAGGCTGGCCTGCCTCAGCCTCTGAAGTGCTGGGATTATATGTATGCACCACCATGCCCAGCAGGGCAAAATTGTAAAGAAAGACATGACTCCAAGATTTCCATCCCTTGATTATTCAGTGAGACAGGTTCTGCTATAAGAGACACTGCAGATATAATTAAGGTTACAGAATAGCTGACATTAAGATAGGGAGAGTATTCTGAATTACCCAATGGCTTCAGTGTAATCACATGAGACATTAAAAGCAGAGAGATGAGGTAAAAGGAGACATCAAAGAAATTTAAAATGTGAGAAAAATTTAACATACTTTATCTGTTCAGAAAAGTAGTGGCCCACATGGGAGGAATAAAGAGGAGGGGCCAAGGGCTCTGAGCATCCTCCAGCCAACAGCTAGTAAGGGAGGTGACCTCATTCCTATAAGCATAGGAAATAATTTGCCAACTTGAATCATCCTGGAAGTGGAATCTTCTCTAGATCTTTCAGCTAAGAGACTGCAAGGTAGCTACCTCACAGAACTACGCTATAATACATATTATTTTAAGACAAAAGGCTGGGGTAATTTTTACAGTAACAATGTGAAAATAATGTGTAAGTATTGAAGATCAAGTGGTGAAGAGAATGTCCAAAGGAGTGACTAGTAGGAATGTACTACGAGATACTCTCTATCTAGGTACAGAAGTAAGTGGTCACATGGAAGAGATGGTAAGAAAAGGTGGATCTAAGAATTACCGAAATTTAAGTTTTGAAGGATGTAATCCAGAAAGATAAGATATCCAGGATACATTTTAAAGAGTATGTAGTTCAGATGGGATAAAAGATCACAGTGTTGAAAGAGAGGTTATTGTAGACTATTTATTTGTGTAACATCCCCACAAAATTCATGATGATCTTAAAGGGTGAATCTTTGTGGAGTTAATTAGGTCATGGAGGTTAAAGTCATCATTAATGAGATTAGTGCCTTTTTTTTCCTTATGTTTTGGTATTTTTTGAGACAGTCTCACTATGTTTTCCTGGCTGTCCTTGAGCTCACAGAGATCCTCCTGCCTGAGTGCCGGGATTGCAGATGTCCGCCAATGCACCTGGCTAGTGCCCTTTAACAAGAAACACCATATAATTTTCTCACCCTTCTATCATGTGAGAATGCAGCAATGAGAGAGACTTTCATGAATCAGAAAATGATCCCTCATCAGACTTTGTATCTGCCAGGGCCTTAGTCTTGGGTTTCTCACCCTATACAGCTGTAATAAATGTTTGTTGCTTAAGTTAGGCCTTGAAGTTTTCCTCATAGCAGCCTGAACAGCCTATGACAGGGATGACAAATTATTAGAGGTCAGAATGGTGAATGGATCGTCTATGCATAAAGATGAAACCATATAACATGGTGATAGGATGGTGGTAGAGAAAAACATCTGGTGAATGAACCAGGTGCTAAAGCTTTGTGTAAAGGCAAAAGCAATCAAGAGCACTGACAGGTGACTATGTCTAGAAAGATTGGCAGGTAGCATAGCCTGATGGAATTTGGTTCAAAGGACATTGAATTTGGTGACAGGGAGGGAAGAAATGATGCAGAGCTGGTAACAGAGGACAAAAAGGATACCTATTCCACCCAAAAGCCCTATGCTGCCTAGGATGATGGTAGTGTAGAAACAGAGACAGAGAGGGAAATGGAGATGGAGATAGAGATAGAGACAGAAACAGAGAGATAGAGAGATGACAGAATAGAGATAGATAGATAGAGAGAGAGAGAGAGAGAGAGAAAGAGAGAGAGAGAGAGAGAGAGAGAGAGAGAGAGATAATCAGCAGAAAGGACTTTAAAAAAACAATTGCTCTACCTTAGAGAAAGAAGGTAAGGAGACAGCTTAGGGAATAAGATTTATTTTCTGATGTGAAGAACAAAAAGGTTTGGAGGTTTGGAGGGGCAGTGAGAGACTGAGACAGGAGTTAGAGAACCAGAGGGCAAGAGTTATCTCTGTAAAAAGGACATTATATATGTACTTTGGGCTTCTTTGGAGAGAGAGGTTGACAGTCTTTCTGGAGGAAAAGAGTCATGTAATTTGAGTTCGCTGCTGTGTGGTTGATTGTTTTATACAATGGGGCAGAACACCAGAGTTTTAAGGGTAGGTATCACTGGTTGCATTATGTGCCTGAGAAGTCCCCCAGATCTTCCTGAATATGGGTGTTTTGTAATTAATTAAATAAAGGCCTATGGAAAGTAAGTATAATTTCTAAATATTTTCAGCAGGTGAGCGGCAGAGCTAAGATGGAAATTTAAGCGTGGGTTGCAGAGAAGGCAGTTCTTACACTTGTGTTAGTCACACAGGAATGCTTACTGACTAAATAAATGGATGCAGAAAACAATCTTTTGTTTGGGAAAATGCAGCAGGCTGTCAGCACCTTCCTGGAAAATCTCATATTCGTAAGATGCACCATGACAATGCTGTATTCTTCCGCCTGGGTCTGGATCTTAGAAGCCTTGCCCGAGGCTCTCAGTCACCACGCTGTGAGGAAGACCAGACAGCACACGGAAAGATGGGTGCCCATAGGGTGTCAACCTCAGCTGACCTACCAGCAGATAATCCCCAATTTGCCAGGCATGGCAGTGAGCTAGCATGGGAATGGCACCTTCTGCTTTGAATTGCTTTCCCTAACAATTGTCACAGGAACCAGAGACATAAGCCTTCCTTTTTGGGAATACATCTTGATGAGCTAAATAGAATATTGTTACTTTATGCCACAAAATCTAGGTTTTTTTTTTTTTTTTGGTACTGGGAATTGAACTCAGGACCTTGTGCTTGCCAGGCAGGTGCTGTGCCACTCAGCTATATCCCCGGCTCAACCCAGAAGATTTTAATGCAGCAATAAATAACACAAACATTATACTGCCAAGCTACCATCCATCCTTAAGCCTCTGTTTCCCCAGTTGTAAAATGAAGATCATACCATCCACCTTGTAAAAATCATATGTAAAAATCACACATATGGATATTCTGGAATGGATAGAAAGTTTCTAGGGCAAATTTGATTCACTCCCTTAACTCCTCTGTAGACTTCTAGATTCGATTTTAACCAAATATATTTGTAAAAAAACTATTCCTTCTCTCTCTCTCTCTCTCTCTCTCTCTCTCT